>NC_060900.1:28028665-28121165 GCF_014805685.1 Silurus meridionalis
TCCACAGATTTCCATGTGCAGACTTCAGTCGTTTCGTCCTGATTTGTTTTGTGCCTGAGTGTACGCGTCTGTCACGTGTTGCAGATATGGAGACATGGTTCCCAGCACCATCGCCGGCAAAATCTTCGGCTCCATCTGCTCTCTGAGTGGCGTCCTGGTGATCGCACTTCCTGTTCCTGTCATAGTGTCTAACTTCAGTCGCATCTACCACCAAAACCAGAGAGCTGACAAGATGCGTGCCCAGCAGGTACAGATTGTGCGAGCGACAAACACTTATTCTTTTTTTTGGATAGTGTTACAGATTTTATATCATTAAACCAAGGAGAAGTGGAATAACACGTCAACGACAGTCATGAGAAGAAAGTTACAGTAATATGGTGTAATATCTTAGGACCAGAGAAATGCTATCTGACATTGAGAATTGCACTAAACTAAACAAGAAGCATGAATCTGGTTCAGTCTGACAGCCTGAAAAATAATAATAATTATTAATATTATAATTATTATTATTATTAGTATTAAGTATTTTCAAAAATTAAACAAACAAATAAACAATCTAATATAGAAATTAATAGATAGAAATAAAAAGATTATATATATATAAAATATTTCTATATTATTAACATTTCTATTTATTATTATTATTATTATTATTATTATTATTATTATTATTATTATTATTATTATTAATAATTTGTATAGATAAATAATGAGTAAATAAATAAGTTTTATTGAACATTTTATATAGATAATAAATAAGTTAATAAATAAACAAATAACAAAAGATTAAAGAAATGAATTATGATTATAAATGATGATTGTTATTAGTAGTAGCAGTAGTAAGTATTTTGTTTAGATAGATAGATAGATAGATAGATAGATAGATAGATAGATAGATAGATAGATAGATAGATAGATAGATAGATTTACTTGATTTTATTATTATTATTATTATTATTATTATTATTAATAGTAAAATAATAATAATAATAATAATAATAATAATAATAATAATAATAATAATAAATAAAAAATGTTTTTAAAAATTATAAAATTCAAATTGTAAAAAAATATCCCAGTATAGAAAAATATAATTTAAACCATCTGTGCAGACAAGTGGTCATTTATTTTACTTTTACTTTTTTATTTATTTTTTTTTATTACAAATATCATTATTTATTTATTTATTTATTTATTTATTTATTTATTTATTTATTTATTTATTTTTTATGTATATTCTCACAGGTATTTTTTATTTACTTAAAAGTCTTTCCCTTCATTATGCTATTTTAATGAAATACACATTTCAGACTTTTGAACTCTTTTTTATTATTATTTTGTTGCCTGATTGCAAAAGCAGAAGCTTCTCAAAAAAAAAATAGAGCTAAGATATATATATATATATTTATCATTATTTTTTCTCGCACTGACAGTCTACTTTACCACTTTGGGATAAGTGCTGAAACGAGGTTTTCTCTGTTTTACAGAAAGTGCGTCTGGCCAGGATTCGCTTGGCTAAGAAAGGAACCACTAATGCATTCCTGCAGTTCAAAGATGAAGGAGGACTACAGGTGAGGAAGTGTGTGGCAGTATGGAGTCTAAATGAATGTGCTCTCTCTCTCTCTCTCTCTCTCTCTCTCTCTCTCTCTCTCTCTCTCTCTCTCTCTCTCTCTCTCTCTCTCTCTCTCTCTCTCTCTCTCTCTCTCTCTCTCTCTCTCTCTCTTTCTGGGTTGTGAGCAACAAACAAGCACTGAGTTCATTTCCACTCACACCATGCTGTGTGTTAATGCGACCGCATTGTCGCAGTAGTTATGGGAGCTGCAGTAATGGAGTGTGAGCCTCTGGTGCTTTCGCCTGACATCATTGGGATAAAGACGAATATTGTTTTAATTTAAACCATCTGCACATCCTCTCTTGAGGGGAACTAGTACACACACACACACACACACACACACACACACACACACACACACAGATTTCAATCAAAACAAAGGCCACACCCACTTTGTTTTATTATTCTTATTATTCTTATTATTATTCTTATTCTTATTCTTATTATTATTATTATTATTATTATTATTATTATTGGACCCCATCACTACGTTCCTTTTCATTTTATTTGTTTGTTCATTTGTTAGTTTTGTTTATTATTTAGTTTATTATTGATTTAGTTTGTTTGTTTCTTTATTAGAACAACAATAAAGAGAACCTTACAGTTCATTAATCTTTCAAACTATCACCACCAGGAACTCATCTATATAATCAACAGCAATAAATATCTAATAATATATTATCAGAATGACTCTTTATTTTAGGTTTGGCTACGTTCCAAAAGGACCAGAACATTTTATTGGAACATTACCTGCTGTTATAATTACTACACAGCTGGGACACAGTGCTGATGCTAGTCAAAACTGGCTTTTATACAGAATGTCATTGCACTGATTTCACAGAAAAAAAGAAGATTTAGTTTAATAACAATGAAGGATGAAGAAGCCGAGCATGTGTTTTATACAGAGTGGGGTTTATTTTTTGGGGCATATGGTGTAGTTTATATGGAGTGGGGTATATGAAGTGATCTATTTGGAGTGGTCTATATGAAGAGGGGTATATATATTAGGGAATATAAAGTGGTCTATATGGGGTGTGGTATTATAGACAGGGAGATGGAGTGGTCTATATGGGGTGGGGTATTATAGACTGAGGTAGATGGAGTGGTCTATATGGGGTGGGGTATTATAGACAGGAGATGGAGTGGTCTATATGGGGTGGGGTATTATAGACTAAGGGAGTTGGAGTGGTCTATTTGGGGTGGGGTATTATAGACTGAGGTAGATGGAGTGGTCTATACGGGGTGGGGTATTATAGACTGAGGTAGATGGAGTGGTCTATATGGAGTGGGGTATTATAGACTAAGGTAGTTGGAGTGGTCTATATGGGGTGGGGTATTATAGACAGGAGATGGAGTGGTCTATATGGAGTGGGGTATATGAAGTGATCTATTTGGAGTGGTCTATATGGGGTATTATAGACTAAGGGAGTTGGAGTGGTCTATATGGAGTGGGGTATTATAGACTGAGGTAGATGGAGTGGTCTATATGGGGTGGGGTATTATAGACAGGGAGATGGAGTGGTCTATATGGGGTGGGGTATTATAGACTGAGGTAGATAGAGTGGTCTACATTGGGTGGGGTATTATAGACTAAGGTAGTTGGAGTGGTCTATAGGGGTGGGGTATTATAGACTGAGGTAGATGGAGTGGTCTATACGGGTGGGGTATTATAGACTGAGGTAGATGGAGTAGTCTATATGGGGTGGGGTATTATAGACAGGGAGATGGAGTGGTCTATATGGAGTGGGGTATTATAGACTGAGGTAGATGGAGTGGTCTATACGGGTGGGGTATTATAGACTGAGGTAGATGGAGTGGTCTATATGGGGTGGGGTATTATAGACAGGGAGATGGAGTGGTCTATATGGGGTGGGGTATTATAGACTAAGGTAGTTGGAGTGGTCTATATGGGGTGGGGTATTATAGACTGAGGGAGATGGAGTGGTCTATACGGGTGGGGTATTATAGACTGAGGTAGATGGAGTGGTCTATATGGGGTGGGGTATTATAGACAGGGAGATGGAGTGGTCTATATGGGGTGGGGTATTATAGACTAAGGGAGTTGGAGTGGTCTATATGGAGTGAGGTATTATAGACTGAGGTAGATGGACTGGTCTATATGGGGTGGGGTATTATAGACAGGGAGATGGAGTGGTCTATATGGGGTGGGGTATTATAGACTGAGGTAGATAGAGTGGTCTACATTGGGTGGGGTATTATAGACTAAGGTAGTTGGAGTGGTCTATATGGGGTGGGGTATTATAGACTGAGGTAGATGGAGTGGTCTATACAGGGTGGGGTATTATAGACTGAGGTAGATGGAGTGGTCTATATGGGGTGGGGTATTATAGACAGGAGATGGAGTGGTCTATATCGGGTGGGGTATTATAGACTAAGTGAGTTGGAGTGGTCTATATGGAGTGGGGTATTATAGACTGAGGTAGATGGAGTGGTCTATATGGGGTGGGGTATTATAGACAGGGAGATGGAGTGGTCTATATGGAGTGGGGTATTATAGACTGAAGTAGATGGAGTGGTCTATACGGGGTGGGGTATTATAGACTGAGGTAGATGGAGTGGTCTATATGGGGTATTATAGACTAAGGGAGTTGGAGTGGTCTATATGGAGTGGGGTATTATAGACTGAGGTAGATGGAGTGGTCTATATGGGGTGGGGTATTATAGACAGGGAGATGGAGTGGTCTATATGGGGTGGGGTATTATAGACTGAGGTAGATAGAGTGGTCTACATTGGGTGGGGTATTATAGACTAAGGTAGTTGGAGTGGTCTATAGGGGTGGGGTATTATAGACTGAGGTAGATGGAGTGGTCTATACGGGTGGGGTATTATAGACTGAGGTAGATGGAGTAGTCTATATGGGGTGGGGTTTTATAGACAGGGAGATGGAGTGGTCTATATGGAGTGGGGTATTATAGACTGAGGTAGATGGAGTGGTCTATACGGGTGGGGTATTATAGACTGAGGTAGATGGAGTGGTCTATATGGGGTGGGGTATTATAGACAGGGAGATGGAGTGGTCTATATGGGGTGGGGTATTATAGACTAAGGTAGTTGGAGTGGTCTATATGGGGTGGGGTATTATAGACTGAGGGAGATGGAGTGGTCTATACGGGTGGGGTATTATAGACTGAGGTAGATGGAGTGGTCTATATGGGGTGGGGTATTATAGACAGGGAGATGGAGTGGTCTATATGGGGTGGGGTATTATAGACTAAGGGAGTTGGAGTGGTCTATATGGGGTGGGGTATTATAGACTGAGGTAGATGGAGTGGTCTATACGGGTGGGGTATTATAGACTGAGGTAGATGGAGTGGTCTATATGGGGTGGGGTATTATAGACAGGGAGATGGAGTGGTCTATATGGGGTGGGGTATTATAGACTAAGGTAGATGGAGTGGTCTATAGGGGTGGGGTATTATAGACTGAGGTAGATGGAGTGGTCTATACGGGTGGGGTATTATAGACTGAGGTAGATGGAGTGGTCTATATGGGGTGGGGTATTATAGACAGGAGATGGAGTGGTCTATATGGGGTGGGGTATTATAGACTAAGGAGTTGGAGTGGTCTATATGGGGTGGGGTATAATAGACTGAGGTAGATGGAGTGGTCTATATGGGGTGGGGTATTATAGACAGGGAGATGGAGTGGTCTATATGGGGTGGGGTATTATAGACTAAGGGAGTTGGAGTGGTCTATATGGGGTGGGGTATTATAGACTGAGGTAGATGGAGTGGTCTATATGGGGTGGGGTATTATAGACAGGGAGATGGAGTGGTCTATATGGGGTGGGGTATTATAGACTGAGGTAGATAGAGTGGTCTACATTGGGTGGGGTATTATAGACTAAGGTAATTGGAGTGGTCTATATGGGGTGGGGTATTATAGACTGAGGTAGATGGAGTGGTCTATATGGGGTGGGGTATTATAGACTGAGGTAGATGGAGTGGTCTATATGGGGTGGGGTATTATAGACAGGGAGATGGAGTGGTCTATATGGGGTGGGGTATTATAGACTGAGGTAGATGGAGTGGTCTATGGGGTGGGGTATTATAGACTGAGGTAGATGGAGTGGTCTATATGGGGTGGGGTATTATAGACAGGGAGATGGAGTGGTCTATATGGGGTGGGGTATTATAGACTAAGGGAGTTGGAGTGGTCTATATGGGGTGGGGTATTATAGACTGAGGTAGATGGAGTGGTCTATACGGGGTGGGGTATTATAGACTGAGGTAGATGGAGTGGTCTATATGGGGTGGGGTATTATAGACAGGGAGATGGAGTGGTCTATATGGGGTGGGGTATTATAGACTGAGGTAGATGGAGTGGTCTATACGGGTGGGGTATTATAGACTGAGGTAGATGGAGTGGTCTATGGGGTGGGGTATTATAGACTGAGGGAGTTGGAGTGGTCTATATGGAGTGGGGTATTATAGACTGAGGTAGATGGAGTGGTCTATATGGGGTGGGGTATTATAGACAGGGAGATGGAGTGGTCTATATGGGGTGGGGTATTATAGACTGAGGTAGATGGAGTGGTCTATATGGGGTGGGGTATTATAGACTAAGGTAGTTGGAGTGGTCTATATGGGGTGGGGTATTATAGACTGAGGTAGATGGAGTGGTCTATACAGGGTGGGGTATTATAGACTGAGGTAGATGGAGTGGTCTATATGGGGTGGGGTATTATAGACAGGGAGATGGAGTGGTCTATATCGGTGGGGTATTATAGACTAAGGGAGTTGGAGTGGTCTATATGGGGTGGGGTATTATAGACTGAGGTAGATGGAGTGGTCTATATGGGGTGGGGTATTATAGACAGGAGATGGAGTGGTCTATATGGGGTGGGGTATTATAGACTGAGGTAGATAGAGTGGTCTACATTGGGTGGGATATTAAATACTGAGGTAGTTGGAATGGTCTATATGGGGTGGGGTATTATATACTGAGGTAAATGGAGTGGTCTATATGGGGTGGGGTATTATAGACAGGGAGATGGAGTGGTCTATATGGAGTGGGGTATTATAGACAGGGATATGGAGTGGTCTATATGGAGTGGGGTATTATAGACAGGGAGATGGAGTGGTCTATATGGGGTGGTGTATATATATATAGTGGATTATTTGGAATGGGGTATATGTTTAGAATCTATAATAATGGGGAAGTGGTAGCTTAGTGGATACAATGTTAGACTTCCCAGCACCACTAAGATGCTCCTACTGCTAATTGCTCAGCTTTAGAACTGAGATAACTGTACAGTTAGTTGCTTTGCATAAGGTCATTCATGTTGTGAATATATTGATATTTATTTGTATACATAATGAACCTAATACACACACACGCACACACACACACACACACACACACACACACACACACACACCCCTTTAGTCCTTAGCTGATGCACAGTTCCTTGTTTGCCGAGTATTAGGACAACACCCTTATTTCTAAAGTTACATAAGCTTCATAAACACAGTTGCCTTCAAGACAAATTGAAGATGCTCTCTATTAGAATGATGTAGCTTTATTTCACTTCATGTTGTTAACTTTATGGACACAAGATCTCATTTGTTATAAAGCTGAAAGGCTCATAGAGATGAGACTCCTTGACGTTTATTGCTCTAAATGCAAGAACTGGAAGCCTGTAAACTGAAGGATAAAACCGGAATGACTATGTTTACATTCCCCTTGGTTGTAAAGTCCCTTGGTTTTTTCCTTAAGGGTGCAGAATTAAAAAAACCTTGAATAGACTGACAAGTTAATTGTTGTTTTTAATCTTCTTAACTTCCTGGATGTACAATTTGGGAATTGTACTGGTAGATGGTAGAACACTTCATAATCCATTAAATAACGGAGAGAAGATTGATAGCAGGTGGGATTTGGGATAGAAGGTTATCTTCAAGCGTGAATGGGAATGTTTGAACGACGGTGATGAGACTTGCTATGTTGTATAGTTTAGAGACATTGAAAAAAAGACAGGAGGCGGAGCTTTAGGTGGCCGATGCTGTGGAGTGATGAGGATGGACAAGAGTAGAGATGAATTTATTAGAATGACTGATCATGTAGGATGTTTTGGAGATGAGGTCAGAGGGGCAATTATCCAATCCGATCCAACTCCCAGAGGGGGCTGTGGAGGGGCGGGCAAGAGACTATCTGGCAGCCTTGCAGGCTCTGCCAGACGTGTCCCGGTGGGTCCTGCACGCTGTAGACAGAGGCAATATGATTCAGTATTGGGGTGGGGCCCAAGCAGTCTCTGGCCATGGAACAAGAAGTAAACACTATCCTAAAACAGGTGGCCATCAAAGTGGTCCCTCCATCAGACAAAGAGATCGGGTTCTACAGCCGGGACTTCATAGTTCCCAAAAAGGTCAGTGGGTTGCATCCTATACTGGATCTGCGTCAACTAAACCGCTTACTCTTGAGACTCAGGTTCAAAACACTGACCCTCAAGCAGGTCCTGTCCCAAATCAGTTCTGAAGAAAAAGAAGAAGAAAAAGAAGAAGAAGAAGATACTTTCATGTATCCATCCTTTCAGCTTACAGGAAGTTCATGAGATTTGCTTTCAGAGCTGAAGCTTAACAGTATTGGGTCCTTCTGTTTGGTCTTGCCCTCTCACCCCGCACCTTCACAAAGTGTATAAAAGTGGCGCTGGTCCAGCTGAGGTTTCGGGTCATCCGCATTCTAAATTAAATTGGAGATTGGTTAATATTGGCTCAATCAGAGCAACTGGCAGTCTGGCATCAAAATGTCATTCTTGCCCACATGAAGAAACTGGGGTTAAGGCAGATGAAAATTAAAATGAGTGTGCTTTCTCCATCACAGAGGGATACAATATGGGATTCGACTCTTATGCGGGCATATCTGTCCCCGGCTCGTGTCGAGTCCATTCTCGCAGCCATCAGGGGAGTGAGGAAAGGCCAGTCACTCACTGTAAAGCAGTTTCTGAGACTGCTGGATCTTATGGCAGCTTTGCCGAACGTGGTTCCACTTGGCCTTCTGCAAATGAGACCCCTTCAGTTGTGGCTCAAGACCCGGGTGGTTTTCAATCAAGGTTTTCAATCACAGTGAGCCCTACATGCCTTAGATATGTGGAGAGATACCAGGTTCTCGACTAAGGGCCCTGTGCTGGGAGTTCCCTGCTGTCGCAAAATGCTTACGACAGATGCGTCCCTCATGTTGTGGGATGCGGTCATGAGTGGCCACTCCACTGGAGGTCTCTGGAAGAGGTCCTATCTGAAGTGGCACATAAATTGCCTTGAGATGCTGGTGGTAAAAACCATTCTTTAATCCAGAGCTCCGTCCACGAGGAGGTTGTATGCTGCGAGGTATCGCCTGTTCAATGCATGGTGTAAACTACACCGCCTAGACCATATTACTGCCCAGTCGGTTCAGTGCGAGCACTAGACATATACATCCACAGATCAAAACTGTGAAGGAAGTTCGAGCAACTGTTCGTCTGTTATGTCCCTCCGAGGAGAGGTCTCCCTGCAAATAAGCAGATGCTCAGCAGATGGATTGTGGATGCGATTTCCACCTCTGGTCTTCCCACCCCATTCGGGGCCAGAGCGCAATCCACTTGAAGTGTGGCAGCCTCCAAGGCCTTGTCATCTGGAGTTTTCTTCCAGGACATCTGCAATGGAGTGGGCTGGTCCACCCTGCTGACCTTTGTCAGGTTATATAGCCTTAACCTCAGTGCCACTCCTGGCCCCTCGCCCTAGCTGTGCCTGTCCACACTAGGCAGGGACTGGTCAGTCTGGCTTGATTAGACACTTGTTCCCAAAGCGTTCTGACAAAGCTCAAGTTCCTGAAAGGGAATGTCTCCAGGTTTCCATTGGACTGATTATACACATGATTTAGAGTGTGCATCTTCTGGGAAGATCTTTCACTAAATTTCGTGGAGATTTTGTAGATCAGGGGTGGCCAACCCGCGGCTCACAAGCCGCATGCGGCTCTTTGGCTGGTTTCATGCGGCTCTTACGTTCATATCAAAGTTTGTGTTTGTTTGTTTTTTTTAATGTGCATGTTCGCTTCGCTTGAGTTCAATACGGTATTTTAAGACTTAAATGAGCTTGCCCCTACTGGGAAACTTTGCGGTATATCAGACGAAACACAATTGTAATGACTCAATAAAAAAGCGCAGCCAGCACACGGTTATCTGAATAAGAGCCAACATGTCTGCGGTGTGCGGATAGCGATTTGCAAAACATGCAATGCTGAAATTTCAAGAGGGGGGTGTATCTGCAAAGAGTTTCTCCACGTCCGGTTTAATTTATCACCTGAAATCCAAACATCCAGATTGCCTTCTAAATATGAGAAGAACGCGGCGCAGAAAAGTAAAGTGAATCCGAGCATGCGCACGTTTTTGAAAAGGCAGGACAGTTTTCCAGTGATGGTGCCGAGGCAAAAGGCATTTCACAAAAAATTATGGATTTCATTGCCTTTTGAATTGAATTTTCATTTCGGTGCCTCCCTAAAATATTATCGTTGGTGTGGCCCTCTGACACAATTCAGGTTTGTCATGTGGCCCCTTGTAAAAATTAATTGCCCCCCCCTGCGGTATATTCATCTCACGCACATGCGCATTTGACGAAAATACCGTATTGAACTCAAGCGAAGTGAACACGCACATAAAAAAAACACACACAAAGTCTGTGTTTTCTACCCTGAAACACGTGAAATCAAAGCATCGATCTGTTCTGAGTGACACACGTGAAAGAATTGCTTCGAGTGGCAACAACGGAATACGGGGCAGATTTGAAGGGGATTGTTCAAGGCAAGGATGCCAAAAGTCCCACTAAGTAACATGCATAGTAAAAGAAAAACGCTATTGTAAATTATTATATTTTTGTTTGTGGAATTGGTTAAACTAAGAGTTTGTGTGTGTGAGACAGTGCAGTGTTCATTGTTGAAAATGACTGTCCTGTGGTCTTAGAACTGTAGGAGTCAATTTCTGTCATTATGTTGGTGTGTGACATTTACAATAAATCTGGCTGAGCAGTGTGTGTGTGTGTGTGTGTAAGAGGAAGGGATGGGTGATGTTCATGTGTGCCCATGTGTATGATGTGACTCTTTGCGGTAACACAGTAAAAAATGTGGCTCTCGGTCTCTGACTGGTTGGCCACCCCTGTTGTAGAGATTCATTCAGCTACAAGACTGTTAGTAAAGCCAGGCACTATTAGGGTTGAGGTGAGGGGGCCTGGGTTGCAGTCAGTGTTCACATTCATTCATGTTTTATAGGTTTTAGAGCTCTACAGCAGGAGATCTTCCACTCCAACTCATATAAAGCAGATTTTTATGGAGCTGGATTTGTTCTGAAACAGGAAAAGAAAAATGTTCATGCTGCTGCGTCTAAAGACAAGCAATGCAAATGTATACATCCAACTTGCTACTAGTTTTGGAAAGAAGCAAATATAGGTGGACAACTCAGAAGTCCCATTAGTTTTACATCATAAGTCTGCCTGTCAATCACTATATCTTGCCAATACAGCCGCCATTATGTGAAACAGTTTAGAATTTTTACATTTCAGAGTAAATTTTACTCTGAAAGTAAAGTATCTTATACTTTAGCAAGTCTGGAAATTGTATTCAGAGATTCAGAAACAATTCGAGACAGCACTATGCGCCTGATAAAGATCTGACATTTGGAGGCTTTTTGGTCAGTCTGGCTAATTAGTGGAAATGTTAGCATGAGGCCCCAGGTGTTTTATGTGATGGAAACAAAGCCCTGCAGTGGATTATAATTTTGTAGGAATTCATGAGGCCAAACTTTGATGAAACACCATCGTTATGTGCTCTCACAAGCGTATTTCACACGTGCAGTAATCGCTGAAACTACAGCACCTTGTAAAAGGAACGATGACTGTTTTCCTGAAGTTCTGCATTTCCAATTAACCAAAGAAAAAAAACTTTACTGCCTGTTTCCTTATATTGTCACACTTCTTCAGTTTATTGCCAGCACATCATTTCTGGGGGAAGCTTTTGCCTGATCAACACAATTTTAACCAAGTGAAATAATCAGTAAAGCCTTGAGGTGGGTTGAGATAACTCCAGAGCCTTTTGATTTAGACCATTTTATAGAACCATAAATTAAGGGTTCAGTTGGGTTCCTCTTTGAGTTCGGCTACGGTTGTGCGTCTACCTTGACCCTGGATAGGATGAAAGAAAATGAATGGATAAATTATTTAATGAATAATATCAAAATATTTCTTCTGGAAATGAGAAGCAGAGAAGGAAAAAACATCTTTTTTACATTTTTTCTGATGGTTATTTGTACCCAGAGAATGCACAAGAGAAGCCATGGGCTTGTTAGCATCTGATATGGGTCATTAATGTTTGACCTTGCGACCAGATTTTGGACAGCACAGTTTAAAGAATGTATGTAGCTCCCAAAGTATTCATCATACTGAGCTAAGATTATAATATCAAGGAAAAAGGGCTTGTCTAAGAATACGTCAAACTGGGAACATGGTGATCCATCTGGTATGGTGACTAACACACTAGCCTAGATCTTTAGCCTCGTCCCCAGCTGTGTCCATGCACCGAGTGGGTGTAATTAGCCAAACTTATTAGCAGGTCCTGTAGAAATTGCATGGGGTGAGGATTAGAGAGCAGCAGGATGAGGTGGGGTGGAGATCCATTGATAATTGTAAAGACAGAGTTAATAAAATTGGATTCAATCTATCCAGGGACATGAAGACTGCAAAAGCCACAATGTCATCCATCCTCTGATCTATTTCAGCAGCTAAATGAAATATCTTTACTGGTTTATGGATGTGGTGAGGGAAGACATGCAGGTAGTTGGTTTGAAAGAGGCATATGTAAAGGACTGGGGGTATGGAGAAGGATGATCCGCTGTGGTGACCCCTAATGTGAGCAGCCAAAGAGGAAGCTGGATGAAACATCTTTACTGTAATGTAAAGAAAGGATGCCTTTCAATACGATGTTGTGGTTCTGGGTGTACTGGACAAAAATGAAATGAAATATTTAACTAGTCTTTTCAAAGCAAATTACCTTCAAGGTTCTTCAAGGTCTTTCAAGCTTAAAAACCTGCAATAATATAGATGCAGAATACAAATGAACCCCAGGGTCTGGTATGGTTAGTAATATATTTAATAGGGTTGGATTACAGAAATGAGATAGAGGTTAGAATGATTTGGATGTATGCATCATAACTACAACCATATTAATATCAACCCATGCATACCTGTTTTTCATGCAATTATTCAATCTGGTAATCATGTGGCAGCAGCAGATATGGGATCAAGAGCTTCAATTAATGTTTCATCAAACAAAGAATAGGAACGTTTTTTAATGCTCAGCAATTTCTAGTTGAAGAATTGCGTTGTGTAGCTGAAAACTACTGAATAATACTAAATAATGGCCAAAAGATTTGTTTTTTGAACATCCCAATCCACATTTACTCTCAATCTGTTTTTGATGTTTTTGGATGACCTCCTCTCTTCTGGGAAGATGTTCCACTAGATTTCGGCATGTGCTTGGTGAGATTTGTGCTCATTCATCATTATGAGGGTGTTAGTAAAGTCAGGTACTGTCAGCGTTCCAATTCATCCCAAAGGTGTTCAGGCCAAAATCTGGATCTGGATGGTGTGAGTCCCCAGTGTAGCCTCAGAGCCAAGTTCTTGGCTTACAGAAGTGGGATCTCAGGTGGTCTTCTACTGTGTTAATGTGTGGTGCATTTTGAGATGTTTTAGTTTACAGTTTTTCTCAGTTGCTTTGGAGCGTTTTCTCGAATCATCCTTAATATTTGCAAACCAGGAAGTGCATTTTTTTGAAACAATTTGTACAAACAGCACAATACATTGAATTTCTTGCAAAAACCCAAACTTTTCTCAAAATCCTTCATTCGTCTCACAAAAGTAAGTATTTGTTTCAATGAACACCTCATTCCCATCAGAGTCTTTTTGTCATTTTTCACAAACAAGAAACAAGAAATTCAAAATATTTAGTCATGTTGTCAATATGACGCTGTACAATTTCAGAATGTCCTGATATAAACTACGGTTTACAGAGATTAAAAAATGCATGAGGCTGAATTTCTTCTTCACTTTCTTCACACTTTTACTGTACTGTACAAGAGTTCGTTCGTTTCTTGGTTGTATACCAATTTCAGAAATTATAATTCTGTGTTTTCACTCTCCAATTACAGGTTCAAGCGATTCACCTTTGACCTGTTTTAGTGACTGGTTGATTATTGTTTAAATCCGTTCACTCGCCTTCATTAGTGACATTCAGCATTCATCTGCACAATTCATCAATTCAACACATTTACACAATAAAAGTTTAATAGAAATTTAAGACGTCAGATTCTGACAACTGGTTTAATCATTTTGCATTCAATGACGTACACAATGAACTGATGCTGAGATGTTTTGGGGGTTAAAACTATTCAGGTGAAACCAGTAGAATATATTTTGTCGATTCAATTAATGTACAGAAGTGTTCGCTATTTGATCAAAGCAACAAGAAAAACATTTTATGATGTGCACAAGCGACGACACGATGTTTGAACTGAGAAACGATCCAAAGCAACTGCGAAAAATCACTGTACTCAATATCACTAGCATGTGTCTTTCTCTCTTTTAGAACCTAAAGGTTTATGGTTTTCCAGTGAACCACGCCCCTTTATTTCATTTTCTTTCCTTTATGCCGTTATTCTAAGTAATTAACATTTGAAAAGCAATACGTAATTCAGGGTCCCGATTTCCTTTATTTCCTCTATTCCTTGTAACAGTTGCAGTAGTGCTGAATTGTTTTCTTGGTGCCTGTGTTGTTGTGTTGTTGTGTAGTTGTGAGTGGCATTAGCAGAGAAATACATTCTTGAGGGGTCAGCCTCAGATTAAATGTAACCTGTATAGATAGATAGATAGATAGATAGATAGATAGATAGACAGACAGACAGACAGACAGACAGACAGACAGACAGACAGACAGACAGACAGACAGACAGCCTTTCCAGATGTGAAAGCTGCCCATTGCATAGGCATTAATTTACTTCCATACCATCAAATGATCTTGTATCTCATTCTGGATGGATGAAGGTTGATCAGTTTGTGACTGAGATGGTAGAAGAAGGAAAAAGATGAGACCAGAAAAAAAATAAAGAAAGAAAATAAATCTATAGTAAAAAAAGAAAATTATGGAGAAAACACATACTGTAGAAGAATAAAAAAAAAAAACATAGAGAGAACAAGAACAACAAACAAACTAAAAATGTACTAAAAGTGCATTAGAAGTAAAAAGTGAATTTGTGTTGTTGTTGAATAAATAGGAAAAATAAAGGCACACTAATATAAATACAATGCGGGTGATGGTGATGATTCAGAGTTTGCAGTGCCTGGGTGGAGGTGTATATGAATGTATGCATGCGTGTTTATTTTACAGTTTATAACTCTTTTATAATCAATGCTGTGCTATTTCTAAACCTGAACAAGCTGTTTTTATTCCGTTCCTGCCCATGCCCTTTATACACTCCTCTCTCTGTACACACTTTCAGCGATTCTCAAACCTCGATGATGGGAAATTGTCAGGATCTCTGCCGGTTAGTGTAAACATGTACGGTTATTTATGAGGCCGGTTTATCAGAAGGAGGTGCAGATGCTCAGGAGAGGTTATGCTTTCTGAGTAGAAAACTTCTTATGAATACATTAGGTCATTAGGTTTGTATTTTCAATGCAGGAACTCTTTTGGTTTTGCAGCAAACAGTCACCTGTTCAGTTGTAGTTAATGTTATGCAGATGTGCATCTACAGACTTTAAAAGGCAAAAAGAAAATTACATTTCCAATTTCTGTGCAGGTTTTTTTTTTGTTTAAAGGGAAGAAATAAAAATTTTGATCATTGGAATCCTTAACTTTTTATGTCTGGCAAGTTTAGTGATGAAGATGTTCTGGCCAGAAGGTTGTGAGCTCTTCTGAAATCCCACCGCCACTAAGGTGACGCTGCTGGACCCTTAAACAAGGTCCTCATACTTCAAAATTTCCACCTGTATGTAGTTCTTCGGCGAACTCTTACCAAAAGGTTTGAGGCACACGATTGTCTAGGAGGTGTGTGTAACACACAGCTAGGATTATCCCCTCTGTATCTGATATTACCATCAGCAGACTGTAAAAGCAGAAAGACCACTGATGGTAAATAACCAGTGGAGATTCCTGGCAGCGAGATGATTCACTCCTGTGTACTAAGAGCTGAAAAGGCATTAAAGGCTTCAGAGGTGCAATTAGTAGTAAATAACACTGAAATTATACTTATTACCAAAAGTAATTACGTTCATTAGAGTGGCAAAATCGCTTACAGTCCTCTAATTAGGCTCTAAAATTGGATGCTGATGATCTATAGAAATACACGGTATGGCCACACACACACAACTTTTCCATCCATATGCGGCTCTACTTTAAACTGTTTGCACAAAATTTAAAAAAAGCAAATATACAGGACGCCTTCTGATGCAGGAGCATGAAATTTCCCTTCCCTTCACTTGAACCAAACTTGCTCCAGCATGACAATATCCCTGTGCACAAATCCAGCTCCATGAACATCTGCTTCACATGGGTTGGAGTGGAAGATCTAATCTCCAGCCCTATTGAACAGGAATAAATGTGAACGCTGACTGCGCCCCAGAACCTCCTCCACCTTTTCACCTACATCACTACCTGAATTAAATGAGCACAAATCTCCACAAGCACACTCCAAAATCTGAAGGAACATCTTCCCAGAAGAGTGGAATTCTCAATCAGACATACCAAATCACCATTAAGAACAAGTTTTAAACTGAACAAAAACATTATAGAGTTTGGAGGTCTGTGGATTGGAAATTTCGTCGGGTAAATAAAATTCCAAATCTCCGGTGGTAATCGGGACCGTTCCGCTGACGGAGCACTTCCCCCGAGTTTCCGATGCCCTGTTTTCTTTTATCTAATGTGCCCTCGTCCACTTACCCTGGCCGTTTCCACTTTCCTGGAATCACTGTTTATATATTAAGGACTGTTCCAATACTTTATCAGCTTGAAAAGTGTACATTAGATGACCCCTTGGAAACCCGAGGGATCCAGTCAGCATAATTGTAAATGTCAGGGGCAGAAGGTCTTTCAAACTGAGGCTATTTCTGTAAATAAAAAATAAATAAAAATTCCAGACGAATGAAAGGCAAAAAAAAAACCCTGCTCTATATTCGTACATTAGTATTGCATTATGTCTCAAGATCAAATCTGAATGCACAGTAGGAGGATATGATCCAGTCTGACAGTCTGAGCTGCTATTCTTATCATTTACAATAAATTAATCATGTTATACTTCTTGTCTGTTGCTTTCTATCATCAGTGCCTTCACATTTGATGCTGCAGTATTCAACATTTTTTTTTTAATTATTATACACTTTATTTAACATTTATAGACCCAATAACGACAAAACAACCAATCAGATTTGTGGAAAGGTTTTGGGCAAATTCTTTTACAAATAAATAAATCAATAAAATAGCACATTGACATGAGAGTTCAGACCCACGAGGACGCTGGATCTTCCTCCAGATGTTTGTACACTCTGATTAAAGTCTATTTTGTGACTATTTCAATTCTATTTGACCTAATTCAATTGATTGGATGTGATCTCTATGGTCAGGGTCCAGGATTGAAACCAGGGTTGAGGGTATGACAGTCAAGTCAATTCAAAAAGCAAAAAATAAATAAATAAAATAGAAAATGTAAAAAGGAATGCAAAAACAAACAAAGGGCAGAAACTTTACAACAGGTAACTAAAAACCACGCTCAACACACAGGGAAACAAACACGTAACATCAAAAACCAAGCAACCAAATGAAGACATGGGGAAACAAGGCTACGTCTACACCAATCCAGATAAATTTGAAACTTCGCTTCCACACTTTGGTTTGAAGTCATTTCCTAAATGTTGCTCATCCACACTGAAGCGCCTGAAAGTGTTTATGTCCCTGTACCGCACATGAGCAGAAACACAAGACGCCTCCACCCCCGTCATTTCCGCCTGCCTTATATTTACTTTCTGGCTCTTTAAAGCGTCGTGGCAATGACAAAAAAAAAATCGTCATAGTTTTTTTTTAAAGCCTCTGTTTTCACGGTCCTCACTGCAACGTGAAAACAGTGTTGTCCAATTTCAAAACAATGTCTCAGTGTGGATGGAAAACCAAAACTGAGAGGAAAATGTGTTTTTAAATGCAAACGTATTAGTGTGGACATTGCAATAAATGCACACAGAAAGGACACAGGTGGCAACCATTAACTTTACAATTAGGGGAAGGACAACGTGAGGGAACAATGGGGACATCTAGTGGACAAATTGAGCAAAGCAAGGGAGTCCAATATTCATATATGTATATGAGGGCAAAATTGTGTCGCTTCTTAAATTGAAGAATTTGAACCAGATCTCATTCTGAGCCAAACAATCAAGATGGATGAGATCCAGAGATCATGTATGGAGATGGTTATAACTTGTTTTTGACTCATAAGGCTATTTATTGTTCCTGTGTTTAAACAATAAAGAATGCACGTGCCAATGAAACCAGGTGGAGTTCTGTCCTGACACCTTTCTCTTGTTGGCAAACTTTTATTACAGCTTCACCTCTACAAAGTCCTGACACTGAAGATTCCTTCCATCAATAAATTAAACACTGTAATCAAATTGCACTGGGCTCCATTACAAACACCCTGTTGGTCTTTTTTCAGTAATAAATTGCTCCCAATTGTGTTTTATTCTTTACTAAATGACTGTGTTTTTTTTACGAAAAGTTAATTTTTGACTTGTAATGACCTGAGATGTACCAAAGGTTTATTTAAACAACAGATGGATGATAGTTTGTGGACACGTGACCGTAAGACTGGTACGTGCTTTTTGAATGTCCCATTCCACATTTATTCCTCATTCACTGTTCTAACAATTTGGCGAGGAAGTACATACGGCATGGAAAAGTCCAATGTCCCAATACTTTTGTCCATGTTGTGTATCAGCACCAGTTAACCAACAGCATGTGGCAGTAAATGTGTCTTTTGGAGAAAAGGTCAGATAATTCGAACAGCAGAGATCGTGGAAATGATCCTCGGACGCCTATAAATAGCCGGAGTCATCTTTTAAAAGCTCGGAGCTCGATGACCGAAAGTTCTTTTGTACTGCTGCTCTAGGATCAAGTTTATTTGTCTTTAAATACCATGAGCGGAAATTGATCCTGCCCTTCTTCCTCCGATATAATCCTCCGGTGTTTGTAGTGATATCGACTTCTTTACCCACGCGAGTCTCATTCTCAAACGTTCTGTCCCCTTTTTTATTCAGTATCACGACGGTGACAGCGGCGCCCTCTGTCTGAAGAACAGGTCGTCCTTCGAGCACCAGCACCACCATCTGTTACACTGCCTGGAGAAGACCACGGTGAGAGTTGTCTTCATGTTCTGAGGCCTGATTTGTATTTTACATTAATAGTGGGGGAAAAATGTAGACCTGGCAACCCTGAAGTAAGTAATCCTTATTTCTGATGAAATAAATCTTAATGACGAATAATTCGGTTTCGTTCGACTTAAAAATGAAAATGTACGATTTATTAATCTAGCATGTTCCTTTCTTTGTTCCACAGAACCATGAGTTTACTGATGAACTGACCTACAGTGAGATGTGCATGACTGAGTCGGTGGGTTTCCGCACCAGCCGGAGCACATCCATCTCCAGCCAACAGGGCGTCTCGACTTCTTGTTGTCCTCGCCGGGCCAAGAGGAGAGCCATCCGCCTGGCCAACTCTACCGTATCAGTGAGCCGCGGCAGCATCCAGGAGCTCGATACACTGCATGTGCACAAGAGCCCGTCTGGACCTCAGAGGTATGTTACATCATCATCGATCTGATAAAGGTTGCGCTGGTTAGGCCACACCCAGCTGGTGTAAACAGTATGAGCAGTTATTGTACTGAAGTAGCTTTTTTTTTACGTGTCTGTATTTTACTGAAATATTTTCATTCGGGGAGATTTTTACTGTAACTTCACTACATTTCAAAGTCAAATATTTGACTTTTCACTCAACTACATTTCAGTCGTTTCTTTTTATTTATGAGGATAAAAACATAACTGGTGAAACACGCAGCGAGTCACTAATCAGGACCGAGCTTTTGCTTTTTTTTTTTTTTTTATAGATAGTGAATATGCTATATGACCAAAAGCACCAAGTTGAAGGCACACAATTTACAGAATGTCTTTGGATTTGGAAGCATTACATCTTCCATTCACTTAAACTAGGAGACCCAAACCTGTTTCAGCATGACAATACCCCTGTGCACAAAGCAATCTCCATGAAGATCTGCTTTACATGGGTTCTAATAGAAGATCTCCTGCTGTTGAGCTCCAACCATCTTGAACACATTTTGCAATTAACTTTTCACACTGACTGCACCCTAGGCCTCCTCAGATCACCTACAGTACATTAGTACCTGACTTTACTAACACCCTCATGGCTGAATGGATCTCCACAAATCTCCACACTTCAACATCTAGTGGAAATCTCATGTTCAAACACTTTTGTGCTTATATCTCGGCTTTTTGAGTCTAAATGATCATTTATAGCTTAACCGCCTGTTTTTTTTTCTTTAATTACAATTACTCATTTTAGAATCAGTTTAAAATCTACACCCATTCCTTGTTCTTCAATTTCTTCTCACTTCACTGAGAGATTCTCACAAAACCAAAACACAATATGGCACCACAACATGACACAATGTCTCCCTCTAGTGGTCGTGCGGAAAAGACTACCTGAGATTCGTCAAATGGTTTTATATTTAAATAAATCAGAGAAATCATTATTGAAGGGTGTTTCCTGTGTTTTCTTTCTCAAACAGTCGCTCAAGCCTTAATGCCAGGACAGAGGACCTGAAGTTCAACTGTGAGCAGGGAGACTACACAGCAGCCATCATTAGCATCCCTACTCCTCCGGCTAACACGCCTGACGAAAGCCTGCCTCCGTCGCCTGCCATCCCGGGCATCCTGCGCAACTCCCGCTGCTCCTACAGTCACGAGACCGTCAAGATCTCGTCCTTATAACAAAATCCACCTCCAAGCACAAAAGCTTTCCTCCAATGCACAAACAGGGAGGAGGAAAAAGCTTTTCCTGTTGAACTTAACACCAAAATATCATCCCAAAATACACCTGGCTACAGCTTCATCCAAAAACTGAGGTTCTTACAGAACAAATCAGCAACGTGAAGACGTGAACCGACACAGGGTTCAGTACAGCCTCTTTTTCGGAAGACTGTTTGTTGGCTTTTACAGATCTGCATTGGTCACTTTTCTTGGCAACAGACAAAGATGATGAAATGTGGAATAACCTTTTTTTGTGTGTGCAGAAAACAATACTGGATGATTTAACGTGTGCAATCACAGGGCCAGTATTCAAAGTATAAAGACAGAGCTATACTGCTATATATCTTTAGAGAGAAAGATATACAAATACTGTATTCTGCAGTAGATGCTTTCAAAAAAGAAAAGAAAAAATAGCCTAAAGATATTATGGTTGATACTCAGCAGGTCAGTATAGGTATATGTATCATAATTTGTATCATACTACACACATGCATCTTCCAACCAAAAAAAGGTCATCCGTGCCACCCTATTTCAACATGCATGTTATTGTGCAGTAGATTGCAGAGAATGGAGCAGCTACAATGCAATCCCACATCTATTTTTCTTTTTTTTTTGGGTTGTTTGTTTGTTTTTTGCATGATAATCCCCCCCCCACCTTTTATTCATTTTTGTCCTATTTTATTACCTGATATTGTTAACATTTGTAGAATATTACAGATCCAAATGTGCTCAGTAACTCAAAAAAAAAGCAAAAGAAAAGTGGAAAAAAAAAAATTCAGGCATGTTCTTTTAAAAAAAAAAAAAGAAACAAATCTCGGGGCGTCTAGACGTACATGGGTGAAATGCGGGGGAGGGGTGTGATGATGATGAGAGAAAACGATTTGTGTACCATAATCACAAATATGCATGATAACATAATAGGTATGTATTTTTATTTATTTTTTTCAACTTTTTTTTATTTTTTCGTTCTTTTTTTTTACATTCATTGCTCTTTTGTCGTTGGTGTTTTACTGTATGTCGTTAAGACCAGAGGTGGACGAAGGGACCGTCATTGTGACCGTCAATTCCTTTAATTGAATGCATAATGTAATACATTTATTGGGTGAATCGAAATCCGTCTCAGTCGACCTTCTGATTATGTGCATTATTATTATTATTATTATTATTATTATTATTATTATGATTTGATTTTGAGATACTGTGAGGCGTCAGTGCTGCCAGTCTTTAATATGTGCACTTTAATACAGTATGTTTTTATTTTAACTGCATATATTATACTTTTCTGATGAGTCACATGCAGCAATGAATCTGGCAATAAAAGTCATTATTTTATTAGAAAGTGTTTAATATTCCATAAAACTACTTGCACTTGACTGTGATGAAATGATCTCCGCGACTCTGTTTACAGGTAGTGTTCCAGAATGATTTTTTTTTTACGTTTGTTTGTCTGTCTGTTTGTTTGTTTGTTTGTTTGTTTGATTATATTTGGAGCCATAAGATTTTGAGACAGGGACGGCTGCCTCCATTTCAGCATATACAGACTGTATAGACATGATTGCAGTACGAGGACGACCTGAAGTGTTCGATCTGAAAAGCACAGAGGTGTACAGTCTATTCCACTAATAAAGTGAACAGAACTTAGCAAACGGTGTGGTCTTGGGATTCATTCTCACAGCTGAGGTGTGTATTAGGACCAGGATTCAGGACGCGACACAAGTGAAATTCTTTCTTCGCATAGATCATTAGGAAGCTGGGCTCTGAACACAAGGTCAGCCATGATGGGAAGTGGTAGTTCAGTGGTTAAGATGTTGGACTTCTGATCAGAAGGTCATGAGTTCGAATCCCACCACTAAGCTGTCACTGCTGGGCCCTTGAGCAAGGCCCTTAACCCTCATCTGCTCTGTTGTATGTCTGTATGCTCTGTATGTCTGTATGCTCTGTTGTAAGTCGCTCTGGATACGGGCGTCTGCTAAATGAATGAATGTAAATGATACAGCGCCCCCTGGAGTAGATAGGATTAATGACCTTGCTCAATGGCCCAAGAGTGGCAGCTTAGCAATACTGGGGCTTGAACCCCACAACCTTCCAATCAGTAATCCAGAGCGTTGGCTGTTCAGCTCCCACTGCAGACATACAGAACTATATTAGTTAAGATTCCAGTTAAGAACAAACAAAAAGATTACCTGAAAGCGAAAGAGAGTAATCAAACATTTTGTGAGCTTAGGGAAACCAAAGGTCATGAGTTCAGATCCAACACTGCCGAACTGTCACTCCTGGGCCCTTGAGCAAGGCCCTTAACCCACAGCTGCTAAATGAGATTATTGTAAATTGCTCTGTCTAAGGGCGTCTGTCATAAATGTAATTAGCAGACACCCTTATCTGTTTATCTCACTCAAGCAACTGGGCAGCTGTTAGGGGCCTTACTCAGGGGCCCAGGGGTTGCAGCTTGGTGTAGCTGGGATTTGAACTTATGACCTTTGGGTCCAAAGGCAAATGGCTTAACCATTACACTACCACTTCCACCAATTTATAGCATTGGTGTATATTTTTGTGGGCAGGATTGTTTTTTGGATTGTGCAGGATTTGTTCAGATCTTCTGTGGACATGTGTAGGAATGTTCTACCAAATGCTGTAAATGTAAATGGCCTTTGGGGAAGATTGTGACACTTTTTGTGCAAATGGGCATCATTGGTTCCTGGAAGTGAGTAGAGATGGTCTCCTGGGGTGGAAAGGTTTGATCACACTTTCTGTGGGTGTGGATGGATTTTTCTTTGGGATTGTGCAAGATTGGCCAAACTTTCTCCAAGATTGTGGAGGACTGGTCAAACTGTCACGAACTGAAATATACAAGACTGGACAAATGTTGTGAGAGATTTGTTGAACTTTCTGTGGGATTAAGTGGAAGTGGTCAGGATTTGTCTAATAAATCAATCTCTTATTTATTTCTTTATTTATATGTTTATCACTTAAGTATCTTAAAGGAAGCAGGATATATCATGACCTGTTTTTCTCTGGCTGTTGCAGACACATATTGAACCAAGCGGTGATTAAGTGTTTCCTGCTCAATGCACAGGTTTCTTCAGCAGAGCTCTCAGACGATGACATGGTGATGCCTGTAAAGCTCGCTGTTAATGAATCTGATAACCTCAGGATGTTCTAACCATGTGGTGCACGTGTCAGGTTGCTGAAGCCGTTAAGGAAATGACAGGCTGCCTGGGCTTGTGCAGCAGATCCGTGGTGTAATCAGAGAGGTGTTGATGAAACTCATGTTAAACCCACAGAGCAAAGACGCATTAGATAACACCAGTGAAAAGTGGCCTCCTCACCTCGGTCTAAAAAAACGGAATGGATTTCTCAAGAATTGAGTCCAGAATGATTTACAATAATCTCATTTATACATTGGAGCAGTTGAGGCTTGAGGGCCTTGCTCAAGGGCCCAAGAGTGGAAGTTAGCCAATGTATGGGATTTGAACTCACAACCTTTTGATTGATCTTTACCATTGAGATTCCAGTTACTGTACACCTTCTCCCCATGTCTGTAAGGGTTCTCAGTTTTTCTCCAACCTTCCCAAAAATGACACTTGGAGGACGATTGTGAGAGTGTGTGAATGTGTGTGTGTGTGTGTGGGGGTATGTGTGTGTGTGTGAATGTGTGTGTGTGTGTGTGTATGGTGACTAACATTGGGCTGGTGTCCCATCTGGAATATATTTTCACCTCAAAGGCAGTGTTCCTGAGTCTTCATATCTACCTTCACGCTTTCACATGGGTCTCCACATAGACAGAGTTCTTCTAGAGTTCTTCTGGAACCATTAACCATTACTTTCCAACATACCTTTTTTTGTGTAGATTATGTCTACATATTACTCTCTTCCTCACACACACACACACACACACACACACACACACACACACACACACACACACACACACACACACTTCTATCATCTCTGAGCAGGCTGCATAACCACAAAAGCCACAGCACACTGCTAATATATTTCCTCAGAACTGGCACTTCTCATCTCACACACACACACACACACACACACACACACACACACACACACACACACACACACACACACACACACACACACTGAGATGTGATCTTCAAACCACAGTAGTGACTCTTCTGCTTGATCTTTTATGAAACTGCCTTCAGCTTGGTTACCTGAAAAATCACCAATGCAAATTATTTGATATTTTTTATTTCTCCTCGTAAAACTGTGCACAGATTCTGTTCAAAAGTTTGCGGACACTTGAGCATAAATTGTTCCTTTTTTTAAAATTACAATCACAATACTTCATTGATTCATGCGAGAGATCTTCCACTCCAATCCATGTAAAGCAGATCTTCATGAAGCTGGCTTGGTTCCTTGTTGTGCTGGAACAGGTTTTTGGGTCTCCTAGTTCAAGTAAGGAGAAAGATTTTTTGCAAAAACGTCCTGTACATTTGTGTGCAACTTTGTGGAAACATTTTGGGGAAGAACCACATATGAATGAAGTCGGGTGTCCCAATACTTTTGCCCATACAGTGTACTTCTCTGATGATGGAGAAAAATAATCTTAGATCCATGTGATCCATCATTCTTACTGATATACATCTATCACATAACCTCTGAGTCTGGTATGAGCAGGTTCTAATGTCCGTATGACATCACACAGAGTTTAAAAGCAGGAGAATTCTCACTCACTCCTCCTTTCTTCTCGCTCTTCCATTTCTCATCAGTGACCATGTTGCTCCTGCTCATATACATTCAGCTTACAGCAATACAAGGCAAGTCATATTTCTGTTTTTACTCAAATGAATGTTTTATTTTGTCTGAATATTCCAATGATCATTATTTCAACAGGTTGATTTGGCATATTCATAACTACATAACAAATCACCAGGAATAAATAACGATTCATGAATTCAACTGTTCATGGTATATTATTATCAGAAAATAGGATTCGAGTAGTTTTTCCAGGTGGAGAAAATGTTTTAATGACGCTGTGATTGTACTGAGATTGGATTTAGGACACATTTTATTCAAATTGCGACCTTCCTCCATAATGCGCAGACTGATCTGAAAGCAAATCCCCACCCGAAAAAATTACATAAAAAAAAAAAAAAACCCCATTAAATTAGACTAATAAAATTCAAACTTTAAAACTAAATCTTTCTTTAAACATTGTAATTTCTGTTATTTTTTACATTTATTAATTTACAAAATAAAATAAAATAAATAATCTTTTTTATAATAATTCATACATTTTACAATTATAATATAATATAATTAATAAAATATATTAACATTACAAAAAGTGTATTTTAAAAAATATGTTTATTCTAAATTGATTTTTTTCTTTAAAGCTGCTTTGTCTCTATTATTAGAAGTGCTGTACAAATAAAATAATATGAAATAAATACATTAAATAATATTATATTATACATTTTATTATATATATTTATAAAAGAAGGAACTAATTGTAATATACATGATGAATTATGGATCTCTATAGTTAACAATGTACAGAAGAATCACACTACATTTCTAACATTAACCTCTGCCCATGTTAATGTCAAAATCAATTGCTCAATCAATAAATTGCTTAATAAATTCATTGGTTAACTAGTAAGTAATACGCTTATTACAGGATCCAGCTGTATGTTAGCATGTCAACTTGCAGCCATCCAGCTGTGGATTCTCTTTGGGAAGTTTTTGTGCCGATCAGTCGGCTGATACTTTATCATTCGCGCTGTAACACTGTGGTGCTGAACATCGATGCTGAGATTCAGTACAACTGCACTGTAGTGTTTGTGTGATTGTCTATACATCAGCTTTTTATGTGCTGTAACACAATTTCACCCGACAATAAATTATAATTTTTTTTTTTTTTAAACAAATACATTTCTGACTATATAATCTCAAAGAAAAGCACATAAACAAACAAACAAAACAAAAATACATAAAGTACACAGTCAGTTACACAGCTTTAAAAATAATTATAATTTTAATGATTTTTTTAAATCATACATTTGGGCCAAACTGAAACTTGAAATGATTGCGAAGGTGATTTCTTGATGCATTAAAGTTTTAATTCTGGGAATAATTTTTTTTTTAATTTGGGGAATTTAAAAGGCAGAATTAAAACTTTAATGCATTAAAAATGACAAAAAAATGTGATTGAATTCATTTTAAATTTCTCATTAAAGATAAAGAATGGAAATAAAAGTTTAGAAATTAGTTAGACAAATTATGTGTAGTAATTAAGTTATTTAAATGAGTAGGTATTTAAGATAGACAGAATCGATACTAATATATTGATTAATACTCCTTTATTTTTAATCTGTGAAATGTTTGCTAGTTAAAGTTGTAATTTTGTGGGTAATCTACAATGCCATTCATTTCTAAAGGATACTCCTGTGGTTATTTGAAGATTTTTCACCAGATAATTATTGGAAAGATTCATTTCTTCATGCATAAAAAATAAAATAAAAAACGGTCACTAAAGGAAGTACATAAATTCATATATAATTGCTATAAGCATGCATATTTTTCAATTCATTTTAATAATTATAACAACATTATTATTATTATTATTATTATTATTATTATTAATAATAATAATAATAATAATAATAATAATAATAATAAATGACCACTTTATATCAATTAAATTGATTTTTCTAATTCATCACATTTCTAAATGTAAAAATTTCTAATTTACATTTATTTATACATACAGTATATACAGATATTTAATACCACGAGACAAAAAAAAAAATATATATATATTAACTGATGAATAATTATTAAGGAATTAAAATGGATAAAGATTAATATATACATATAATATTATAATATATACTTAAAATAATAATGCTGTAATATGGACTTTTTTATTGCTTTTATTTCAATCAGCGTTTCACACCAACCTCTTCTATACATATATATATATATATATATATAAATATTTCTAAATAAATATAATTAACAGTAAACCCTTCAGTGTTTTATTCTATAAGTATGCTTTACTGATACCAACATAATTACATGAAAAACAACAGAAAATTACAAAACAATTACAAAAAATTATCTAGAGATAAAGGACAGTGAGTCTAATTAAGGCATTTTTTTGGTTCTTTATATTCTTTATATATATATATATATATATATATATATATATATATATATATATATATATATATAATAAGAGAGAGAGAGAGAGAGAGAGAGAGAGAGAGAGAGAGAGAGAGAGAGAGAGATATGAACATGCTGAAACATACACTGTATATATTGCCATCATAATATATACATATTGCCATTATGATACTGGTAAATATGATACATTATAATACTGGCTTTATTATATATACAGTAAACTGCATATACTGGCATTATTTAATATAATATACACACACACACACACACACACACTCACACACACACACACACACACACACACACACACACACACACACACACACACATATATATTGCCATTATGAAATATATACTGGAAGGCATTTAATAACTATATAATATAAAGCAGATACTACATGCACATGCACACTGTATATACTGGATTCTCACATCACTACACTACCGGCTATAATTACATCATATACACACTTCATTTACAGTCCTGCATCCTATAGCCGTGAAACGGCTTCAGAACTTCATCCATCTCTAACATACTGCCATCCAAATCAAGTTTTAATATCGTCGAGTGCTGCTACAGAGCGCGTTCTAATAAGCACATGAAATCATTGATTTGGGTCGCTTGAAATCTTTGGACTGTCATAATCATATAAAATTCATCAAGCAGCATCTAATAGCAGCTGATGAAAAGGATAGAAAATATCGCTTCTAGACTTTTTATATTATTATTATTATTATTATTATTATTATTATTATTATTATTATTATTAATTTATTTATTTATTGCCAGAGTTAAAATGACCATCCAGTCAGTCAGTTTGATTTCTATTCTTATTTATTTCTATTTCAATTTTTATCTGTTCTTCTATTTGCATTTTTTTAAATATATAAATAATATATATTTATATATTTAAAAAAATATATAAATAATATATAAAAAATATAAAATATTTATTAATCAATTAACATTTAATATTGTTTTATTACTTTGTATAAAATGTGTAAAATATCACTTTATCATCATTTTATTATGTTATATATGAAAACGTCAATAAAATATTAGCAGCTTATATTAATGCTCTGTGTGTGTGTGTGGTGTGTGTGTGTGTGTGTGTGTGTGTGTATGTGTGTGTGTGTGTGTGTGTGTGATACTTATTTGGGCAGCTCTGTGGTATAAGTGAACCTGCTTATGTGAAAACTTGACATGTGCTTATCAGAAAATCTGCAGACACGCAACTCTGCGCCTGCACCTTCTCTCAGATAAGAGCAGAGGTTCAGCAGGGTGTGTGTGTGGTTACCCAGCACTCTGCATTTTACACCTAAACCGATATTTTCCACTTACCAAATGTGCTCCATTTCACAAACATATAAAACTCCTCGCAACATCAAATATCAATTAAATTATTTATTGAATAATTATTGAAATGAAGCTTTATACTTGCCACATGCACTTTACAACACGTGTAGAATTCTTTCTTCACATGTCTCAGCAATGTTTAGAAGCTGAGGTCAGAGCCCCTGGAGAATAGAGGGTTTATGCACCCCAAGAGTGGCATCTTGGCGATACTGGGGCTTGAACCCTCGACCTTCCGATCAGACTATTGAGCTACTACCTTTTCAAGCATGATAGTTTAATACACATTATTATACATTAAGTGAAGAAAGTCTGGTAATGACCACAGTTCAGCATCACATACAATCATTTCTATGTACTTACTTTTATATATGATTTACTATTTAATCCTGATTTTCTGTTCTATTATTATTATTATTATTATTATTATTATTATTATTAACCAGTTCAGTGCATTATTTTTTCTGGCTACTTTTCCTTATACAGCACAAGACTATCGAATAGCTTTGCGGGGTTCGAGTCACCCGTGTGAGGGCCATGTGGAGCTGTACTACCAAAACCAGTGGGGTTTGGTGGGTCATCATGGGTGGAAGTCTGCAAACGGTGAGGTCGTGTGCAGGTCTTTAGGCTGCGGTAAACATGTGAAATCTGGGGTTCTATACCACAAATTCAACGGTTCTCTGATTTCGAACTTTTGGTTGGATGAGATCAACTGTACGGGGAACGAGCAAAACCTCTGGAACTGCGCTTCAAACGGCTGGAATATCACTCACTGTCGAAATTATGTCTCAGTGGTTTGTTCAGGTGAGTAAATATTTTATTTTCATTTCGTTACCTATCTGAAGTTACCTCCAATCCATCGTTCTACACTTAAGATTGGAGAAACCAGTTCCCCTGCTCGATATGAGAACCACAGAACAAATTACTCAATATCAGGATCATATTTTCCTTCTTTTGGACTTAAAGAGACAAAATGAAACCAATATAGAAAGAGTGCAAAGAACAACATCATAGTCCAGGAGATGCTTGAAAAAAAAACACTAAAAAAAATCTAATACTGCAGACTGCCGTCAAACATGTTCAATAAACTTCTCCACACAAAAAACCCAATAATCACTGATGGCATACATTAGTTCATAAGAGCTTTTTTTTCCCTCAATCCTGCTGTTTTATACTATTAATCATTAATCATCTACATATAAATCAGAATCGAGATCTTGGTGTCGTAAAACACCTGACATTTCCAGCCATATGTGTTTTTTTTTCTCAAACTCTTAGCACAAAGTCGAAGGCACACAGTTGTATAGAATTTTTCCTTCACTTAAGCTTGGAGACCCAAATCTGTTCCAGCATGAAAATGCTCGTGTGAACAAAGCCAGCTCCATGAAGATCTGCTTTCCATGGGTTGGAGTGGACCTTCTATAGAGCTTACTGGGTTTCCTGCTAAAAACATTTGGGTGAAGGCGAAATTTCTTGCTAATGCATCCAAAGATGTGTCATACAGTTTGGTGCCTCCATCTTTGTGGTACAGATTTGGGAAAAAAAGAACCACATACAGGTGTGAAAAGTTGATGTGTATGTTTCTCTTTGGTATATTTTGGTAAATTGGTGTAAAAGTTTGTTTTATCAACACAGGAAACATTTCTCTGAGTCTGAATCTACATGGAGTAACTGGCGAGTGTGCTGGAGAGGTTAAGTTCACGACACCGAGTGACGTATTTGTGTGTGAGGAACACTGGGGTGAGTTTCACATAACATAGCTACTGAATGGTAAACATCTTCTCAGCTTGGCCATATTATTTATGTAGCCTTGTACTATTGTGTGTTGTTCCACGGTCTTGAAGAAATGTAGGAAGAAATCGCATGTTTTGGTGCAATGTTTTGGTCACCAGGATGAGGCTAAATTGAATTGAATAGTTCAGCCATTAAACTCTAGATATACATCAGTTGGATCTCTTGATTCTGATGCCACAGTCTTTTGGGCGTGCTTCTCCTTTCTCTTACTCCACCTCATAACAGCAGCAGGAAGGTTCTCATCATCCCCATTTTTGTTTAACGACTTATTCAGCAGCGGCAAATCTAGTCCTCCAAAACCTTACATTCCCATAACTCATGTAACACAATGTTCAATCTGTGCATCATTTTTTTGATACTATATTAGCTACCTTCAACATTGCTTCTGCAAGGCACTCTCAATCTCCTAACATGTGAAACTGTTTTCTTATGCAGATACAGGCAAAGCTAATAAGGTGTGCGAAGAACTTAACTGTGGGAAATATTTGAAGTACTTCATGTTGAAGATGTCGAATTTGACAGCAAATTCCAAAAGTGTGGCCCTAAATTGTCAAGGCAACGAAGACTTCTTATGGCAGTGTGTGAAATGGACAGCACCTATATCAAACATCTGCCAAAATAAAATAGGCATCATCTGCTCTGGTAACACTCCAAATTCTGTCCAGGATCTCTGTGTTTGTTTGTTGAAGCCTTGGAGGTTTTTTCTATAATTATCAATGCTATTATACACTATATGGACAAAAGTATCAGGACACATGACCTTTCCTGCCATATGTGGTTCTTCTCCAAACTGTTCCCACAAATCCAGAGGCACACAATTGTACAGGACGTCTTTAGATGTAGTATAATAAAATGTTGCGTTCACTTAAACTTGGAAATCCAAACCTGTTCCAGCATATCAATACCCCTGTGCACAAAACCAGCTCCATAAACATCTGCTGAGGAGGATCGTGAGTGGTCTCAACCCTACTGAAGACCTTTAGGATGAATGTGAATGATGACTGCACCCCAGGCCTCCTCACCTTCTCACCAACATCACTACCTGACTTGACTAACACACTTGTGGCTGATGTCCTCAAGCACATGCTTAAAATCTAGTGGAACATCTTCCCAGAAGAGTGGAGGGAATTATAAATGCAAATTAGGACTAAATGTGGAATGCGATGCTCAAAAGGTACATATACTTATGACCAGGTGTCCGCAAACTTTTGGCAATATAATGTACAATCTACCACACACATCAGTTTTCACAGTTTTCACCTATTTCGTAGTAAATGTTTACATTTTTTACAATTTTCTAAATAATACATAAACTGAAATACACTATAAGGACAAAAGTTTGTGGACACCTGATCATAAGATGGGTATCAACCGTAATTTCCAGACTATTAAGCTCACCCATATATAAGCCGCACCCACTAAATTTTACAAATATTTTTATTTTTAACATGAATAAGCCGCACCTGTCTATAAGCCCCCTGTCTACACTAATGTACTTTACACAGGCTTTAACGAAAGACACGTTACACACGGGGTAACGGGTGAGATATGTTGCGCTTCCTTTGAGAGCATAGCGGTATTTTGGGAATAGCATGCCACTGCTCAGTTCTAAGTTTCTTTGACTAACCCGTAACGCTGTTGCCAAGAAAAATAAAAAAGCACGAGTTTTGGAAACCTGTCTGTGCTTATATGATTTCTGTTGTAACTGGAGTTAGCGAGCTCTCCCTTCACCCAGACTCAACGCGTTACAACGGCTTGTATCTAAACAGTAGCTACCAAGAAAGTCATTGTTCACTGTCTTCCTCCTTCCTTTCACAACTATTTCTCTCGGGAGTTTACTTTTTGTATCGTCGTGCGTTTAAAAATCACCCGATGGACGTTTTTCTCCCGATAACGTGCAGCTCAGAACACAGGTGAGGTGCGTTTTTTCGTTTCCGTTCGGAAATTTCATTGGTCTAATGTTATGGGGTTCAGTTTTTTGGCTTGAAGTTTGTAAAACTGGGAAAACCCAGGAAAAATCCATAAATAAGCCGCTTCGTTGTTTAAGCCGCGGGGTTCAAAACGTGGGAAAAAAGTAGCGGCTTATAGTCCGAAAAAATACGGTACTTCTTTTTGAACATCTGCATTTAGTCCCTATTTACTGTAATTATAAGCTCTACTCTTCTGGGAAGATGTTCCAGGTTATTTTGTGGATATTCGATGTAGGTGAGAAGGTGAGGAGGCCTGGTGTGCAGTCAGCTTTCACATTCATGCTTCCACTCCAACCCATGTAAAGCAGATCTTCATGGAGCTGGAACTTTGTTCTTTGTATCATGCTGGAACAGGTTTGGGTCTCCTAGTTCAAGTGAAGGAAAATTTTCATGTTTCATCATCCAAAGACGTCCGAAATTTTGTGTTTTGATCATTTATTATTTCGATGAACAAAGTCAACGTTGCTTTTCAGCGTTTCGTTCTTTGGTCAGCGATAACATACTGTGTGTAACGGTAAAGAAAATCTTTCTGCATTGTTTCAGTAAAATAAGTTTGTTTTAAAAAGTATAAAAATGAAATAGACAGAAATAAACTTTAATTTGTGTTAAAATCAGTGCATTCTGAGGGAATTGGTTTTAATTCTCAGATGATTTTTCCTACGGAAGTCCTAAGAGGCCATGCAATATAAAAAATTTTTTTTGTTTTCTTAATAACTCTGAGTCAAAATAATGACAATTTTCTTGTGAAAAAAATTCTTTCGATGTCGAGGTCACGAGAAAATGAAGTCACAATCACGAGAAAACAATCCACGTTATGCCGAGATCATGGGAAAACAAGACATGATTCTATAATGCATGGACTCTCAAAACCTCTGTAATTTACCGTATAAATGTAACATTATAAATCCCATACAGTGTGAACTGTGGTACCTTATGGAAAGTCGTGTCCGGTTGCTTTTATTGAACAGGTTATGAGGGCGTCCGTCTGCATGGTGGTGCTAATGTTTGTGAAGGAACTTTGGACAAGAAGAAGTACAGCACTGAAGAAAATTGGAAGGAAGAATCGTGTCAAGGGTTTAATAAGAGTGAGCTGGATAAAATGTGTGCTAAGATGAAGTGTGGAAAAGCTGCTGCTGTGAATCCATGCATAAACACAACGCTTAATTGCACAGGTGAGCAGATTTTTGTGTCATTTAATAAAAATTAAAAAAATCCCATGAAAGTGTTTGGTTTATAGCTTCAGTTGACCATGTCTTTCAGATCGGGTCAAGGTAGAGCTAAGAAACGAGAAACGTCCGCTGATGTGTTATGGGGACGTCTACTTCAATGTGAATGGCGCTCACCAGGCGATGTGTGTCGATAACAACGTTTCCTTTGAGAAAGCTGGTGAGGTGGTGTGCAGAGAGCTGAAATGTGGAAGCCTGCTCTCTGTATCGCTAAACACTCAATTGATGGATAGCATGATTAGCCATGTTGAATGCGATGGACAGGAGAAATCTCTGTGGGAGTGCATATACAAGTCTGATGCAAATAGACCTTGCAAAACCATCAATGTTATATGCTCAGGTAACTGTACTATAATAAACTACCTTATATTTCTTTATGGAAGTTAAACAGTGATATGAAACAGGAACAATTACAGGAACAATTACAAGGATATATTTCTACAATAATGTCTTCATTGGGGTGTGAATCCATGCAATGACACAAGGCCTAATTAGATTTTTGTCATTAAAAAAAGAAAAATGTCCCTTTAAAGACATCATTGTAGTAATATACTTGTAATTGATCCTGCTTAATATCACTGTTTACACTTTTCTAACTTGTACATAGTATATAAATAGATATATTAAAATACTTTCATGCCACACTTACATATTGTTAATACCTCAGGCAATTATGTGCAATAATCTCAGTGAAATAATCAAAATTTGTTGCATGTGTAATAACTTTTATAATCATTATTGCAGTCGGACTTTTCTGTTTTTCACTGTCGCTACACATTTCATTTCACTTAACATACATATATTTATATTTTCTTGTTTTTCATTTTTATGCTAATCTTTACTTTGATCTTTTACTGTAAGAAACTGCAACCAAACAATTTCCAAACTTCTCTTAAACTCTGTATTTCGGCTCCATACCCTGAAAACCGAACAGCATCGTTTAGTCTCTCCAGCAGTTTCTCCGCTAGTCTCAACACCTCAGTCTGTCCTTTGGCTCCCTCATTCTTATGCCTCCTTTTGTCTCTCTCTTGTCTCTCCTCTCCAGTCTGTCTTTCAATCTCTTCTTCAGCCTTTTTTTCTAATATAACTTCCAGTCCCAGTCTCCCTTTTTTAATTTCTCCCCAATTCCTTGTTCTGCTTCCCCTGCAGTCTCTTTTTTAGCCTTTCCATCAGTTTCCTTGTCTTATCTTTCCTTCAATTTTAGGTTTCTTCCGAATTTATTGTTTGTCTCCTCCCTTTCATTTATTCAGTGTTTTCCTGTTTTTTTCTAGTGCCTCTTAATCTTTCTCCTCTTGATTGTCAGGCTCTCTGGACATGCGTCTGAGCTACGGTCTGGACAAGTGCGCAGGCCAACTGGAGATAAAACACAAGGATTCCTGGTGGAAAATGAACTCTGAAGGCTGGACGAAGCAAAATTCGGACATGGTGTGTCAATATCTCGATTGCGGAGACTCAGTGGATAATAAAAAACATAACTTTGTCAAGAGCAAGTTGTCTGCACTGGATTGGAAGCTGACTTGCAGTGGCTCTAACATATCACAGTGTAGGATGCAATACCAGGGCTTTAAGGGGGATGTCATCATCATCTGCAAAAGTATGACATTTATTATATTGGATTGTGTTGATGTTTCTATATGAATTGTAGTCCACACAAACACAGGGGGTGGTTCTAATTCAGTTTTGTATGTATGCACTCTTTTATACATCCTAAAAGTGGATATAGTACAACCTCACTTCCAATAAGTGTGAAAGGTAAATAAAAATAAAAAAACCAAATGCAATAATTTTGCAAATCTCATAAAGCCATATTTTATTCACAATGTTTATTCACAATGTTTATTCGAAATGTTGAAACTGAGAAAATGTACCATTTTAAGAAAAAATGAAGGTCATTTTGAATTTGATGCTGCAACACAACCAAAATTAGGACGAAGCAACAAAAGTCTGGAACAGTTGGAAAAACATTTTGCAACTAATGAGGTTAATTAACAGCAGTTCAGTAAGATGTTTAAGTATAAATAGTGTATCTTAGAGAGGAAGAGTCTCTCATAAGTAAAGATGGGCGGAGCCTCACCAATATGTGAAAGTCTACAAACTGTGGAACAATTTCAGAATAATTTTCCTCAACATCAAATTGCAAAACAGTTAAGTATCTCGTAATTTACAGAACATATCAACAAAAGTTTTAAAGAATCTGGAAAAAGCTATGCACAAGCGACAAGGTGAAAATAAATATTGGACTGCCATGATTTTTGGGCCCTCAGGGGCCACTGCATTTAAAACAGTCATGTCATGAGACATAATGAAAAACTGTTTAAAAAAGATGTTGAAGTTTTTATTTCTTTTTGAAAACCACGAACACCACGTCTTCTAGACTAAAGAGGATAGGGACTATCTGGCTTGTCATCAGCATTCAGTCTCTGATGGTATGATGGTGGTGCTTTAGTGCCTGTGGAATGGGCTGCTTGCACATTTGGAAAGGCTCCTCAAACGCTGAGGTTTTAGAGCAACAAATGCTTCAATCCAGAAAAAAATTATTTTCCAGGGAAGGCTTTCCATATTTGAGCAAGCAAGTGCATATATTACAACATCATGACTTGATAGTAGGAGAGTGCTGGTGCTGCACTGACCTGCCTGCAGTCTAGACCTTTCACTATTTGAAAACATTTGGTGCATCATGAAACAAAAAATGCAACTAAGGAAACCCAGAACTATTGTGCAGCTAGAATCCTGTATCAGACACATTTGGGACAACATTCCTCTCCCAAAACTTCAGGTACTGGTTTCCTCAGATCCCAGATGCATACAGAAAGAAGACTTGATGGTACTCATTTGTAAACATGACCCTGTAACGATTTCTTTGCGACGTGTTGCAGCCATCAAATTTAGAATTTAGACCTTATTTTTTCTTTAAAATGTTAAATATTCTCAGTTTGAATATTTGATTCGTTTTTTTTTGTTATATTGTGACTAAAATGTGGATTTATGAGATTTGCAAATTGTTGCATTTCTGTTTTTACACAGTGTTCCAATTTTTTGGGAATTGGGTTGTTGTACAATAAATTTGTCTCTAGGTGAAATTGATTGTGTTTGTGTGTACAGAATGTGTGTGTGGTGCCTTGTGAAGGACTGGATTTCAATCCAGAAAATTAATTCTTTTAGACCAGTTGATTGTTTGTTACAGCTCTACTGCGACCCAATTAAGCAGTTCTGAAGATAAAATAATGAAAGGAATACAGTAACATACATTTCTTGGAAGATTGTCATTAAAATTGTGCATTATTGCATATTAATTGAAAACTCAATCCTATGAAATGATATAGAGATGAACATCCACTTTTGAAACACTATTTTCCAAAGACCTCTTTACCTCGTTGTCCAGCTTCAGGCCCTGAGAGACATCTGTAGTTTCTCTACACCAGCCTCTTTCACCAGTCTCCTAAACACCAGTCTGTCCTTCAAACATGCCTTCCATCCACCTATCTTTCTTCCATAAGTTTTTTTTATCAGTCTCAATCTATTCTTTACTTTAACGCCTTCTTGGTTTTTTTTTCTTCATTACCACTTTAATATGTCCACAATTGTTTATAATTCTAAACCTTTAAGTTTACAGATTCCATAGGGCTTTGACCTGATTCTGATTTTTTTCCTGACAGAGTATGAGCTCTGGTTTTTGCATGGCAACTCTTCATGTGAAGGCAGAGTGAAGTCTGAATCAGGTGAATACTTGCAGAACATCACGGACGAAAAGGCTAAAGAAGTGTGTACATGGAATCATTGTGTGCCCTCTACAAACAAAGATATCTTTACAAACCCCCTCGATTGCACTGCAAAACCAAACTCAACCTTCAATTGCTCAGAACCTCAGTATGCTCATGTGAAATGCTCAGGTACACAGTGAAAAGAAGAACTTGAAATACATTTCTATATTGTCTATTTGAAACAAGATCATATCAAATCTTTGTAATGTCATGCTCTTATGGTCACTTGATCTTTCATCTCAGGCTCCAGGGAGGTACGTTTGCAGAACAAATGTCACGGGAAGGTTCTGGTGTGCTCCAATGACAAGTGTGGGGTTTGTGAGGACACTTGGACAAAAGAGCAGTCGAGAATGCTCTGTAAAATGCTGGGCTGTGGAGATGTGATCAATGAGCAGTACAGCGAGAAGAAAACTGGAGATGGAGTGACCATAGCCAGTGTACACTGTTCTGAATCAGCTCAGAACTTCAACCAGTGCAACTTCGTACAACTTAAAGACACTACCTTATGCCAAAATGCAGCCTACGTTGCATGCACAGGTAACGATTCTATTCTCTTCACGGGGGAAAAAACAGGCAATAATTATAATAATTATCTACCATTGGTTCTGGAGACATCACACTAATGACTATCATTGAGTCTTCCAACATTAGTATGGATTTTATAGGCAATACCTGAATAAACTGAATAAAAAACTAAATAATTAACCAGTAGGAACCAAGTATAAGAACTGATTAGATTTTGGAATTGAGCTAAACAGGGTCAAGGTCAGAGCAAGGTCAAATATCTAAAAAAGTCCCGTTCCTTCTTGTCCGTATTATATTTAAAGGAGAGATGTAGCTGTTCTAATAACCTCTACTCTTCTGGGAAGATGTTCCACTAGATTTTGTGGAGATTTGTAGTCAGGTACGGATGTAGATGAGGTGATGAAGCCTACTGGGGTGTACTCAATGTGAAAAAACACTTGAAGGTGTTCATCCCAACCCATGGAAAGCAGATCTTCATAGAGCTGGCTTTGTGCACAGTGGCCCTGTCATGCTGAAACAGGTTTTGGTCTCCCAGTTCAATGAAGGAAAGATTTCATCCTCGCACATTTAAAGGGGTCCTACACAATTGTGCGTGGGGAAATCAGGTGGCACTAAATATAATGGGGACTATGTCACTTCTCAGCAGTGTGTAGTTTATTAAATCTGGTTATTATGTTATTATGAATGTAAATCAACGTGAAGCAGCAATTCTTTATTATTTATAACCTACATGAAATTCTCCACAGGAAGCGTGAGCGTTGTGATGGAAGACCCGAGAGATAAGTGCGCTGGAAACCTGAAGCTGTTTTACGCCGGAGTTTGGCAATCAGTGTGTGCAAAGGGAATCGATACTAAGACCCAGAATGCAATGTGTACAATGCTGGGCTGTGGAAATGCGGTCAGTTTCGACGAGGGTCTCAACAGCACGTTAAAGAGCAAAGGAGTGACAGGAGTCACGTGTTCGGATGGCAACATTTCCAACTGTGACTTCTCCAAAAGTGCAGTACAACAATGCCAAGTTGGCTTCCTCAGTTGCACAGGTACTGTATACATTTTACTCAACAGTGGTTATATTAGAAAGGCACGTGTTTTACACGTGTCAGGACCTGAAGTAATCCTTCATGTTAAGCAGAAATTATAGATAAAAATTATATATATATATATATATATATATATATATATATATATATATATATATATATATATATATATATATACACATGTATGTGGATCTTCACCACACTTTTAACACTCCCTTTGTACCAAACCCTGCTCCATCATGACGATGCCCCTGTGCACAAATCCAGCTTTTGGAGCTGAAGATCTTCTGCTATAGAGCTCTGATCTCAACTTCAATGAACATGAATGGATACATGTACTGCACCCCAGACCTCCTCATCTTACCCACATCAGTACCTGACATAACTAACACTCTTGTAATTGTGAATGAGCACAAATCTTAAAAAAAATCTCATGGAACATCTTCCCAGAAGAGTGGAGTTTATTACTGCAAATGGAGCTAAATGTGGAACGGGATGTTCGAAATAGATTCACATACCAATCTTATGGTGTCCATATCCTTCGCTCCTCATGTGCATCAATGAGCCTCGTCCACCCATGACCCTGTCGCCCGTTCACCACTGTTCCTTCCTTGGAGCACTTCCGTTCTTTAGTACAGTCACAACATCCTGTGTATGAACTGTTCACACATAAAGTGACTTTTCCCAATATCGTGTTTCTAATGAATTGTTCTGATCGACACGTGTCATTAAGGTTTACTTTGTTTTCCAGGTTGGAGAAGGTTGCTGCTCACCAGCACTAAAGAAGCCTGCACAGGTGAAGTGTACCTCCAGAATAACGAGCAAATCTACGCAGTGAGCAGCGATGGTTGGAGCGATCGGGAAAGTGATCAGTTGTGCAAATATTTAAATTGTGGAAATTTTAATAACTCTATGATTAAAGAACAGCAGGTTTATCCTTACTGGAAGAAGAGCTACAATTGCACAGAGAACCAGAGAAGCATCTGGGACTGTGAGAAGGAAAAGGCACCTACAGGGAATCATCATCTGCACATCAGCTGCACGGGTACGGGAACCTGAGAGTGTTAAAGTACACGAGTTGAACCAAAAATGATTATATTGTATATACAGTAACACTGGAGATCTGATGAAGTGGTACTGTTGAATTCTGAATTCTGATTGGTCAGAACATGTTGATTTGAATTTCCTACTCAGCAACTCAAATGATCTATAATTTGCTGATTTAATGTTAAGATTGCGTAAGATTTTGTACGTATTTTCTAAACATCCCATTCCATATTTAGTCTCTGTTTAATGTCTAAATAACTTTAACTCTTCTGGGAAGATGTTCCACCAGATTTTGTGTGCTTGTAGAGATTCATTCCGCCTCAAGGGCGTTAGTAAAGTCAGCTACTGACGTTGGTGAGGTGAGGAGGCCTCACATTTACATTCATCCATGTTCAATAGGGTTGAGGTCAGAGCTCTATAGAAGGAGATCTTCCACTCCATCCAATGTAAAAATATCTTCATGGAGCTGGAACATGTTTGAGTTTCCAAATGTTCTAATAAGTGAAGGAAAAAATCTCCAATACAGTTGTGTGCCTTCAAATTTGTGGCATCCGGAAGAAACAGATACGGGTGAAACGGGTGGAATGGGTGGGTGTCCCAATACTTTTGGATGTGCAGGGTGCATTTATTTAATGTTTTTGTTTCTGGAGAAGCAACTTGAGCAGATTTTCCCATTTCAATGAGCATTTTTGGATACAAATCCACAAGATAAAGGACTTTTTTGGATCGATTGATTGATTGATTGATTGATTGATTGATTGGTTGATTGGTTGATTGGTTGGTTGGTTTATTTATAATTTTTTTGTTCAAGCATTGGGCTAATATGTTTAGAAAAAATGTATAATGTGCTCACTGTGTGTGTGTGTGTGTGTGTGTGTGTGTGTGTGTGTGCGCGTGCGTGTGCGTGTGCGTGTGTGTTTTCCCACAGACAAACCTCAGGTAACACTCAAAGGCAACTGCAGCGGTGAGGTGAGGCTTAAGAACGGTCCCATGTGTTACAAGTCACATCAGACGGAGCATGTGTTCCATGAGCTCTGTCAACAGTTGGGCTGCAGCATGTTCTTCAGAGCCTGGTCCACCAAGTCCCAGGGTAACGCTCGCTACGTGAGCTGCACAGGAAAAGAAAACAATCTGTGGCAGTGCAACTCATGGGAGGATAAGTGTGAAGATGTCGTTTCACTGGCGTGCACAAGTAAGATCCTACAACACTCACGGTGCTGTGTGCATTACAGCCATCAGTTCATTCGGTTCCGATCCAAAACACGGCGATGCTCACTAAATCACTGTATGGCCAAAAGTATTGGAACACCACAACTTTCTACTTATGTGTGCTTCTTCCCCAAACTGTTACCAATCTTGGAGGTGCACAAATGTAGAGCACGACTTTGGATGATGCATGAAACTTTCCTTTCACTTGAACTCTGAGACCCAAACCTGTTCCAGCATGACAATACCCCTGTGCACAAAGCTCCAGCACCATGAAGATCTGCTTTTCATGGTTTGATGTGGAAGATCTCCTGCTATAGAGCTCCAAATCCCAACCCTATTACAACCCAGGCCTCCTCACCTCAGCCAAACATCACTACCTGACTAACATCTACCACTAACCTACTAACATCTATGTAACGCTGAATAAATCTTCATAAATCTCCCCAATCACACGCCAAAATCTAGTGGAGCATCTTCCCAGAAGAGTGGAGGGAGTGAATATGATGTGAAATGTGATGTTCAAAAAGAGGCACAGTTTTATGGTCAGGTGTCCACATACTTTTGTCCATACAGTGTGAATGTATATATATATATATATATATATATGATGTTCAATTAATTTGCGGTTCCTAATGGTATTTTGTTGTTTTGTTTAGAATTCTTTTCTTGATTAAGTTTTCCTGCATGATCTCCACTGATAATGATGCAGTGAGATGTAACACTCTGTTTATCTCTGCCTGAAGACAGCAATGGAGCAGTTCAACTCTGTTTACCCAAACCAGCTTCTAGAAATATCATATATTTACAGTGTATATATATTTATATACAGTACAGACCAAAAGTTTGGACACACCTTCTCATTCAAAGAGTTTTCTTTATTTTCATGACTATGAAAATTGTAGATTCACACTGAAGGCATCAAACTATGAATTAACACATGTGGAATTATATATGGAATTATATACATAACAAAAAAGTGTGAAACAACTGAAAAATGTCATATTGTAGGTTCTTCAAAGTAGCCACCTTTTGCTTTGATTACTGCTTTGCACACTCTTGGCATTCTCTTGATGAGCTTCAAGAGGTAGTCACCTGAAATGGTCTTCCAACAGTCTTGAAGGAGTTCCCCGAGAGATGCTTGGCAATTGTTGGCCCTTTTGCCTTCACTCTGCGGTCCAGCTCACCCCTAAACCATCTCGATTGGGTTCAGGTCCGGTGACTGTGGAGGCCAGGTCATCTGGCGCAGCACCCCATCACTCTCCTTCTTGGTCAAATAGCCCTTGATGCCTGCAGTGTGAATCTACAATTTTCATAGTCATGAAAATAAAGAAAACTCTTTGAATAAGAAGGTGTGTCCAAACTTTTGGTCTGTACTGTATATATATATATATAGTAAGCTGGATTTCTCATTCACATGATGTTCAACATTACTTGAACATCATACTTCATCATACTTGAGTTTTGCTAGTTTTTGCTCTTGGAGCTACAGTAACAACGATCACTGATTCCACATCTCAGTATCTCTTTCCATTTCTGTCCAGAGGCTATTACATGGAGATTCAGCGAAGTTTGTGGAGGCAAACTTCAAGTGAACTACAGAGGAAATTGGGAACCCGTCTGTCCAGTGGACATATACAGTGCAGATAGGTTATGTCAGAAGACAGACTGTGGAAACTTGGTTGAAAAACAGGGTTTGGATGTAAAAACAAACGAGAATGTGGATGTAATGATGCAATGTAAACATGAGCATACCCTTCTGATGCACTGCTTCAAACCAGTACTGAAACCCTGCACGATGCAGGCTGAGATTAAATGTGAAAGTAAGTGTCCTTCATGATCTCTTTGAAATGAGAAGTTCATTTATCGTTAATTTTATTCTTTGCATTGTATACTGATTATTATAGAATTGTATAGTATTTTCTAATTATTGTACAAGCAATATGACTTTATTTGGATGATCTTACAGTAATTATTTTATTATTGTTATTATTAGGGGATTTAGCTTTTTTGGTCTTATTGTCTATGCCAGTTGTTTCTGACCCGGTGTCGCGATCACCACTAGAGGTCGCTAAACATTTTCGAGGTTTTTTTAATTAATTAATTAATTTGTTTATTTTATTTTTGCATTGTATAGTGATTATTATGGTATTATATATAATTTTTTTATTTATTGCACGAGCATTATGACAATTTTTTTTTTTTTTGCCTTATTGTCTATGCCAGTGGTAAAATTAACATTAAAATGTCCTGCTGTTATAGTAAATTCCTAAAATATCCTTATGAATACTTGCAAGTTGCAGCTAATTGTTTGCATTCTGTTGTTTTTGCATTTATTTAAAATGGATACAACAACAACTGTTAAAAATGTTTGATGTGAAATTCGGGGTCTCCTGAAAAAACTATGAGAAACTGGTCTATGCCCTGGTATATACTGTATATTCAGTAATTAATATGTTTCTTTATATATACTATAATTATTATGTGTAGTCACATTACACAACGTTTTGGCCATTATACAGATTATACATTTCATGGAAGTGTTAAATTCTTACATGTGATTGGTCAGGAGCTTGCTGATTAATATTATTATTATTATTATTATTATTATTATTATTATTATTATTATTTTATATATATTTCATGCTCCCTCATCCAAAGACGTCCTGTACAATTGTATGCCTCCGAGTTTGAATGGTGTCAAGAACTTGTTCCACAGTGATCAATGTAATTAAATATGACACCTTGTTTATTTTGATATTGGAACATGGCTGAGGAATTAGAGAAATGAAGGAATTTTATTAAAATGAATAGGAACTTTTGGGAATAGCAGTAATGAGAGGTAACATTGATTATTTAAAATAATTATACACATTATCTCATAATATATTGCATTGTGTGTGTGTGTGTGTGTGTGTGTGTGTGTGTGTGTGTGTGTGTGTGTGTGTGTGTGTGTGTGATTCAACAGTTTTCTGTTTATATATTTCCAGAGTATATACCTTTGGCAAATCCACCAGACATGGGGCTGATTGTAGGGATCGTGGTAGGACTCTTGCTGGTGCTGTTGGCTGCAATAATCTTGTTTAGGAAGAGGAAAACTATACTTGCCGTATGTAAGTAACTCCGTCCAGGCACCATGACATCATGAAATCATGTGAGATAAATAAATGTGTCGATTGTAATCAGAGAAAAACTAATGAGCAAAATTATGTTTTTTTCTTTTTTTTTTTTGCCTTATATAACAAGTTGACCCCCAAAAAATGTTTTCTATTATTCATTAAAACATGAAATGTAGTTAAAAAACTAGATTTGTAGTTTTTCTGTAGTGATAATGAATGGATATTTGTTTCTTAAACTTATTATAAAAAAATATAGAATAGAAGTGTATTATTATATTATTATTAAAAATTTATTTATGATTGTAAAAACCGTACATTTCTAACCTGAATGTGATTTCTGATGTACAAATATACATTATTTTTTATCTTATATGGTTTATTAGTATTCAGAAGTTAAAGGAACACAGATCTGTTCATCATTCTCATAGAATATAAATAAATAAATAAATAAATAAATAAATATTTATATCATCAAACATAATAAAAATTATTTTTTCATTTATATTTCAGAAATCATGGTTATGTTTAAAATGTTATGTTTCTACAATTGTAAATAAAATAATAATAATAATAATAATAATAATAATAATAATAATAATAATAATATCACTACATGTCAGTTTCAGGTCTCTGAATCAAACAAACAAACAAATAATTCTAATCATTGCAATAAATAATAAAAAACATCATCATCATCCTCATTAGGTTGTAGTTTTCTGTTTTAAATTAATTTTCATTAGAGATCGAACGATTCATCAGCAGTTGATTGCTGTAGCTATCGGCTAACGACCGATAACGATATACTGGAGCGTCTGAGAAGGTCCGATGTTATTCCAGTTTTTCTCAGTTGCTTTGTAGCGTTTCTCAGATCAAATCAAACAAACAATTTCTCGTTGCTTTAATCAAATGGCAAATGTTTTAGTACATAAATGTAATGGATTGTGTACGAGTGTCTGCTGTTTCCTACAGGATCAGTCGTTTATGTTTATGTTGATCAAAATATATTCTACTGGTTTCACCTGAAACGTTTTTACCCCCAAAACATCTCAGCATCAGTTCATTGTGTACGTCATTGAACGCAAAACAATTAAAATAATCTGTGAAGCTTACAGTTTCTATTCAGTTTCTTTTGTAAATGTGTTGAATTGATAAATTGTGCAGATGAATGTTAAATGTTACTAATGAAGGCGAGTGAACGGAATCAGATCAACCAATAATCAACCAGTTCTCTAAAACAGGTCAAAGGTGAATCTTGCGAACCTTCAATTGGCAACAAAACACAGAATTACAATTTCTGAAAACGGATGAACAGCCAAGAAAAGAACGAACACGTGCACAGTACAGTAAAAGTGTGAATCCTGTTTGGTCTCTTACAATCAATATAAATCAAATATACATTCAAATAAATACATTTGTGCTGCTGAATCTCACTGATACCAAACAGAAGAAATTCATCCTTGTGCATTTTCATTCGCTGTGATCCAAACCGTAGTTTACATCAAGAAACACTGAAACTGTGCAGCGTCATATTGCGACTAAACATTTAGACGAATTTGTTTGTGAACAATGACAAAAGGACTTTTCATTCTGATGGCAATGAGATGTTCATTCACACAAATACTTACTTTTGAGAGATGAACTGAGGATTTTGAGAAAAGTACTGGCTTTTGAAAGAAATCTAATGCATTGTGCTGTTTGTACAAAGTGTTTTGAGAAATTCACTTCCTGTTTTGCAAATATTTAGGATTAATCGAGAAATGCGCCAAAGCAACTGAGAAAAACTGTAAACAGTACAATAGCGGCCTCTAGAGGCGAGTCACTGAAGTCACGTGCTGTTTGTTTTGTCTTTTTCATAGTGCATTTAATAAAGTCACAGGCAAAATAAAAATGTATTTAAAATATGTTAAACAAACAATAAATACGTTTTATACATTTATATATTTATCGCTTCAGATAGTATTACAGATGAAATCCTACTTTAAAGCTTTGCAATTTCACATAATCGGTCGACCTCTAATTTCCAATTATTCTAAACATAAAGTGCGTTTATTTATAAAATACAACAGATAACAAACAAAAAAACCCCAAACCCCGCTGTCCCAATACTTTGCCTGCATACTGTAATTAAAAATTTTAGCCTTTAATTTATTTCAGATTTACATTTAAATATAACTGTGTTTATATTATTATTATTATTATTATTATTATTATTATTATTATTATTATTATTATTATTATTTTCAGGCCAAATATAAAACGTTTGAAATTATCCGGTCACTTTCTTTCACCACTAGATGGACATCTCAGATCGTCCTCCTGAGATCTTTTGCTGTGCAGGAAGTGGAAAACCTTTGTAATAATAATAATAATAATAATAATAATAATAATAATAATAATAATAATAATACAGGTGGAATAACACCAGCTTAATGGGCATGGATGCATAGATAGATAGATAGATAGATAGATAGATAGATAGATAGATAGATAGATAGATAGATAGATAGATAGATAGATAGATAGATAGATAGATAGATAGATAGATAGATAGATAGATAGATAGAGAAATGCTCTTACTGTATTTTAAATGTATTATCAGTGAAGTAAATAAATAAAACAATAATAATAATAATAATAATAATAATAATAATAATAATAATAATAATAATAATAATAATAATAATAATAATAATAATAAAATAATAATAATTTAAATATTAATAAGAAATAGAAGAGAAGAAGACGAACAAAATGATGCCTACAAGTCAATGTTTAGTTTGTGTCTATTAAATAAATAAATAAATAAATAAATATTATTATCAGTGTAATAATAATAATAATAATAATAATACATGTAAAAATCATCATTATATTTATATAGGTTTTTACCTGTTTATCCTGCACTACGCTAAAACCTATACTGATATGTATAAAATATACAGTGTGTGTAATCAGAAATCACATTAAAAACTCTCTACATCAGAAATCTTCTTGTTTTTACAGTGAGGTCCAAGTTTTCTCCTGCTGAGGATTCTGACGAGGAGTACAGCGAAAATGAGATGCAGAGTTTTGCAGAGCAAAAAGGTGATTTGTGGTTTAATGCTTTTTAGGATGATCATGATTTCACACTGCAGTGTTATTAAAGTGATATTTATTTCTTAGGACTGGAGGATGTTTATTATCTCAGAGCCATGTAGCCTGAAATGTTCTATACTATATTATATATACATATTGAATATACACTATATGGACAAAAGTATTGGGACACCTGATTTTTTGTGTGTGGTTCCTCCTCAGACTCTTAGCACAAGTTTGGGGCACACACTTGTGTAAGACGTCTTTAGATGCAGTAGCATGAAATTTTTCATTCACTTGAACTAGAAGACCCAAACATGTTCCAGCATGTCAATACCCCTGTGCACAAAGCCAGCTCCATGAAGATCTGCTTTACATGGGTTGTAGTGGAAGATCTCCTGCTAAACAGCTCAAACACTATTGAACATCTTTAGGATAAATTGTACATGTTGACTGCACCCCAGGTTTCCTCACAACAAGCGCACTAGAAAATGTAGTGGAACATCTTCCCAGAAGAGTGGAGGAGCAAATATGATCTAAATGTGGAATGAGATGTTCAAAAACCACACCCCAATACTATGCTCAGGTGTCCACAAACTTTTGTCCAGGTAGTGTTTGATATTTATTTGTTATATTGTAACTTTTTAATTGATCCCCAAAAAGGTGCGTTTGAAACAGATGATTATGATGATATTGATGCCACGATGAACTCCATAGAGGACAATAACAGCCAAGGTGCATTTACACTTCACATTATTCATTTTATACAACATTTTATAGCTTTCATTAGACCACGGTGTCTACCTCATTCACATACACCTACCTGAACGTATAATCATTGTGTCTTATTCCATTTAAATTCAAATGAAAACATCTACACATATAAAATGTACATTTAAATGTATTTTAACCAAAATAAATTATACATTTGGACGGTTTGATTAACTATTAGCACTCGTGTGTATTAGAGACCGACCTGTATTTACTAACTCAACCTCTAAATGTGTGTGTGTGTGTGTGTGTGTGTGTGTGTGTGTGTGTGTGTGTGTGTGTGTGTGTGTGTGTATATATATATATATGCTATATACTAGAATTAATAATATTAATAATACATAGTTTTTACATATGCATCTAATAATTAACTGTTATACACTGTATATATATATATATATATATATTCTGTATATAAGGAGCAGTTGATATTTATCAGTTTATATTAAAAGCCTACACCTGAGCTCTTATTTAGAGAGCAAACAGTCATCTGGAGTGATATCTCGGCTAAAATGCTCTTCCCAGTCCAACTCAACTGCTTCTGGATCACAATGAATTTTTGAAAAAACACGATTCAACAAGTTTCCTTTCACTGCAGCCACAACTGTGTATCAGCAGAAGCTTCGATATTAACCTTATATAGATAGTAAACATGTTGCTACATGCTCTTATTATTATTATTATTATTATCATTATTATTATTATTATTATTATTATTATTATTATTATTATTATTGCTATTATTATTATTATTATTGCTATTATTATTATTATTATTATTATTATTATTATTATTATTATTATCATTATTTCTATCATTATTTCTATTATAATTATTATTATTGTTTTCATTATTATTATTATTATTATTATTATTATTATTTTTTTTTTTTTTTTTTTTAATTTATTTTTTTATTATAAGAAATGGAAAGATATTATATTTCTTACAGTGAGGTTTAAGTGATTAAGTAGTAAAGTTTTCCACCTTTCTGAATTGTACTTGTTCTGTATACTCACCTCACCTCGGGTCTTTACTGTACGTCCTTCTGTGTTCTTATTGATTCTTGTGGTGACAGCAATCTCCTCTGACCATGATGAGGAGAACAGAAGCACAAGCTCAGGCTCCTCTGGAACCGAATATGATGATGTTGATGAAGAAACTGCCAAACCACCAGCAAGCAGCAGTCCCTCTAATCCACTCCTTCCCCCCAGACCTGATAATCTACTCGGTACTGTAACATTCCTTTGTTTTTTTTAACTCGACTTCATGACTAGAATGCGATATTTTATTCCGTTATCCTTTCCAGATGTGGTGACGTTCGAAGCGGAAGTGGAGCCGCAGGAGGACTACGACGATGTTATATTACACCAGGATGTGATCAGGGAGCAAGGAGACAGCTGTGAGGTCCCTGGTCCATCATCAAATCCACCATTACTGCTCTCTAACGCTGAGGCTCAACCTCAGGAAGATGAGTAATCAAGATCATTTTCAGAACCAAATTTGATTTATGTTCATTTTGTTCAATTGAAGTGGCAGAACTTCAGTAGCAACAATGAAATTCAGGGAAAACTGTGTAATGAGAATCAGAACTGTAACTGTAAAGAAGCTCCACATAGAATCTATTTTCAAATCATTTTTTCATGGTGCATGTTCATGTATATAAAACTTATAGTAAATAATTTGGCCAGATTTATATTATAATATGCTTACAATTAAATTTATCTTCAGATGTTAAAAAACTATTTTGTATAGAAGCAGTTGGGTAAATCAATGTAATTTGCCTTAAGCATGAAAACTATGGTGTTTAATGTAATTTTATATTGCTTTAAAAAGAGCACAATTATGATCTTGTTGTGATATTATTATTATTATTATTATTATTATTATTATTATTATTATTATTATTATTATTATCATTTCTTTTATTACTACTTCTACAACTAGAATATCTGCACTTGAATTTAGACTGTTATAGGGAAGTGGTAGCTCTATAGTTGAGACGTCATGAGTTTAAATTCTAGCACTACCAATTTTCCACCATTGGGCCCTTGAGCGAGGCCCTTGATCCTCAACTGCTCAGTGTATAAATGATATAAGTCGCTTTTGATAAGGCTGCAAAATGCAGTATATGTAAAAAAGATATGCAAGTTTTAGTATGGACATTCTGACCTGTCTGCTCTTTGTTTGTTTATTTCCTGCCTCAATCCCATGTTGAAGTTTCTTCAGTATTAACTGCCTGTGTTTGCTTTATTTCCCAACAATATATACAATATATTCCTGAAATAAAACTCCCTCTGCCCTATAAAATCTCGATGTTTGTTCATGATGAATGTTCTGTGATGAACAGGAAGACTGAGGAATGGCTCGGATGCTGTACATTAAACTCTATGTCTCAAACACACTTATAGTTTGATTTACAGCACACAAAGCCATTTTCTCTATTGCATCCTGTTGATCTGAGAAAAAATATAATCCGACTTTGTACATCTGTATCAGATCTGATATTCCACATAATGTCTACATGGGACACCAGACTTTTCCAGCCAGATGTGGTCCTTCCCCAAAATATTACCACAACGTTGGAGACACACAGTTGTATCAGACGTCTTTGGATGCAGGAGCATGAAATTTTGCCTTCATTTAAACGAGGAGACCCCAAACCTGCTCCAGCATGTCAATACCCCTGTGCACAAAGCCAGCTCCATGAAGATCTGCTTTACATGGTTTGGAGTGAAAGATCTCCTGTTATACAGCTCCAACCCTAATCAAAACCCCAGACCTCCTCACCTTCTCACCTACATCATTACCACACTTTCAATTAAATTTAATTAAATTGAAGAGGAGCAGGAACAGTGGTTACTGGAGCCTCAGGAACATGTTTAACTCGACCGAGAGAGAGAGAAAGAGAGAGAGAGAGAGAGAGAGAGAGAGGGTGACAGGAAGAGAAGGATATGGATTATTAAGTGTCCTTATTGTTGTATGAAAGTTAATGTCACTGTGCAGTTTGGACTCCAGCAAGACTCGCTATGGCAGCATAACTAAAAGGGAGAACCAGAAGGTAACACAGACATGAGGGATCTCTGGGATAAGAGACGACCCACCACACCACCGTCAACAAACCTGAGTGAACGTGTGAATGTGTGAATGTGAGGGGACGACAGCATAGACTGTGCCTGAATCCCGAACACTGATTGGAAGGTAGTTCCATAACTGTGGGGTTTATAAGAGAAACATCTGCCCCCTGCTGGAGTCTTCATTATTTGAGGTACCAACAAATAGCCTGCACCTTTTGATCTAAGTAGGTGTGGAGGATCATCCTGGTACAGAAGTTCACTCAGATACTGCGGCGTGAGAGCGTTAAGTGCTTTATACGTCAGTAGTAGTATTTTATAATCAGTGTGAGAGGTAATTGGGAGCAGTGTAGATGATTAAAACAGGGGTGATGTGGTCATATTTCCTAGATCTAGTGAGGACTCTTGCTGCTGCATTCTGAACTAACTGAAGCTTATTTCTGCACTTACTCCAACAAATTAGCAATATTTCTTAGGTGAAAGAAGGCGATCCTGGTGATATTATTCACGTGAGACTCAAAGAAAAGACTAGGGTGTTTTCATGTTTTCATATGTGTTTTCATACCACTGATATGTGAATGAAACTCAACTTATTATTCCCTCTCCTCCCTCTGACATTTATGTTTCGGCACAAATCTCTGCATGTCTGGCTGAAATCTCAACATGGACGGAAGCTCATCAGTTGAAACTAGAACTCAGGAAAACACAGCTGCTGGACATCCTTGGAATTGTATCCCTATGTCGATTTGAATGATATTATGTGACTGGGGCAGTACAGAATAGTGACGGTACGATTCAGCAATTTGCATCGGTGCATCGGCATAAAAGTTAACAATGTGATGCATCGATTTTAAAACGTGGGCATTGGATGCAAGTTGTGTTTTGTATCACAATGCATCATTTTTAGCATATTTGCATTGGTAACAAACAATATTTATCTATATATAATTATTAGTATATGTGCTTTACTTTTATTATTATTGATTTCTCGTCGCTTAACTGTTTCTCGAGCGCGTTTTTTCCACACCGCCGCTGCTACGTGAACATGACGCATCAACACTATGGAGACCGAGGCGTGTCCTAAGAGTCACATTGAATACAGATTAACATGGCAGAGGTAGAGCTGTAACTTCCTGCAGACACAACAGGAAAAGAACAACAAGTCTGGTTTATTTTAATCATTTTTCCCTTTTTTTTTTTTGCACTACAAAGGCGTGTTTGTGAAAGAGCCATGCGGCAGAAGTCCGAAGGCTTTTAAGTAAGTTGATGATTTGTTGTCTGTCTGAACACATAAATTTGCACTGAATTAGCCTGGATCGCTATTCCAAGCTCGCTACAGATTTACCCAAAGGGGCTCGTTTGAAAATGGTGTTTACAGTGTTGTATATAAACACAATGATCATCCTCAGAGGCTGAAATGGCATGTCAGGTCAGAGAACCTCAGAATAGAACTTTGGAACATTCCAGAGTTTAAACTGGCTTTAACATGCCGGTTGTTTTACACTTCCCTTAGGACACTAATGGAATTTTTCAGAGGTGCTTTGGTTTGTATTGCACTAAGCGGATCACTTCATCACTTCATACCATCTCGAGCCTGGACTTTGCATAGGGTAGCAAAATGTCTCATATTAAGCAACATGCAGAGCCTTACATAATCACCCACATTCCTACACTGCCAATTTACAAACACATTTTTCAATGATATGACATTACATAACTGGCATATCCAAAACTTTTATACAAACTCAACATAATAGGTCTTTTTTAAATACTGTCTATCCTTAAAAAATTGCACTATCTATCAAAAATTGCCATTGTAACACTTAGACCATCTGATTTTAAATCACACTGGTTAACTATATGATGTATTTCATCACTATGACCTACAGTCTGGCCAAAAACCTGGCCTCTACCATGACATGCCTCTCTATTTGGAACATATCCTCCTAGTGGGCATTACTTGAAGGGATCGCACTCCAATAGGGTCACACATGTGTTGCCTACAGTAGGTGCCATACCTTCTCCACGTTCTACAAGGTTAACATTACCATTAGTCCCTGGAGAGCTTGTGGAGTCCATCTCCTATTATTATTCCACTAAACCCATGGTGTGTGTTGGTTCCTTATGACATTGAGGCAGGTTATTCTGGTGTTGTTCAAAACCTTGTAACATGCAATTATTTGACATTGAGGCAGGTTATTCTGGTGTTGTTCAAAACCTTGTAAAGGTAGGAAGAGATAGTGTAAGGATGGTCAGATTTTTCCATGAGGCCCGAACCCGAAACCTGCCATGCAACAAAACAATAATCTGAGGAGAGGATCTCTTTAATCTAAAGGAGGATCTATTTAATCTGAGGAGAGAAAGCCATTTGTTCAGATGCCCTCTCATCCATCCTTGGGCCCCCTCTTTCCCTCCTGGGGATATGGCTGTGTCATGGAAAGGTGACTTAGAAGTTCCCGGAATTCAAGCTACTTTACCTGCATACTGTAATAATTACATTTTAGGAATGTATGAATTTTACTTCACATGTTTGGTATCATTTTAAAGATCTCAATGTAATTGGAAATATGATCTCAGTCACATATCAGTAGAACAGACCAGAAATAAAGATCTCAGGTTTTGGGAAATTCTGTCCTACTGATGTGAGGGTGGTCATGGAGAAGATCTTTATCTGGTGTTGGTTTTTACCCGAGGTGGTTTTGGGGTTTTAAGGTCACCTCCTGTCCCAAGAAAGGGTTTGCAAAGCTTTTATTACTTTGAATTTATGAGTGTTCATGATGGTTTAAGTATTTAAGGAGATTTGGTAAAACACTCAGGGAAGCATTCTGTAGTCAGAACTTCTCACCAAGTCTCAGTGTGTCTTTAAACTGCATTGCTTAAATATTTGGTTTTATGCTGATTATGTTGTGTAACTTTCTTCAGTTATTTGTTTTTAGATTTGACATTTGTTTATTGATTTTTGAGGCTGGATTTGGACTGTAATTAATATCAACAATGTGCTCAGGAACACAGTTATGAACAGTTCCGCATGTAAGCGTCCATCACTGTACAGAACAGCTCATTGATAATGGAACTGTAATACATGGATGTTCGTTGTTTGGGATGAGGATGAGGTTTCCTTTGGAGTCTGGTTCCTCTCAAGGTTTCTACCTCATGAAGTCTATGGAAGATTTTTCTTCACCACAGTCACCACTGGTTCACTCATTACGAATATACTTTCCTTATTATAAGGATCAAATACATACTTATACATTATTTTATACAAATGTAAAACCGCTTTAGTTGTTAAAAGCGCTCTACAAATGAAAATGAATTGAATTAAACTGGGAAAATATAAACAGCAGATAACCACCTGGTCATTCAGAACCATGACATGAAAATCAACAAAAGGATTCCAGGAAAAATAATGGCATTTTATAACAACAAATACTGTCAAATTTATCATCTTAGCATCATCTATGGTCTTCATACTATATGATTACCACACCACTGTTCCGCACGACACAAATGCTAGATCAGAATTACTTTCATCACACACAGATTTGTGTACGGTGGTATAGGAAACTGTTGACTCTCCTACCCTGGTTATTTTCCATAACAGAGTATAACTGAGGGTTTATTAATAGGTCACAATGTCATTATCAATCAATGAAATCCATTCTCTCACCAAGAGATTAAGCTTCTCGGCCAAAGCATCTGTTACAAAGCCTGCTGGGAGATCAGGGACAGCGGTTCACTTTGGAAAGCGAATGCATGAGTGTTAAGTACATCTACTTTTGCTTGCACATGGCATGTAAGACAAAGTGTGCACACAAATCGCACGATGTGATGTCACTTCAGCTGTTGTCTAAAGAAAACCCGAAGACTTTTCACCCTTTTACCCCCTGTGCAAGTTTACGTGCCCTCAGAATGGCACATCTGTAGTCTGGGGATCAGAACAAGTACCAGCCAACTGCCAAGTGAATATCATGCATAACTTGGTGTCAAAACTGTTGAAAGCAAACTGAAGAACCTTACAAGTGGAATTCATTTGCACAAGCATTCAACGTGGTAATCGCCTGCTAATGTTTCATACAACCTGAGCTCAGATATGTTTTTTAAACCTAGCTAGCTATAACTTTCATGGTCGCTATAGCCATTAATCAGAGTCGACCCAAAGGGTGAAGGGTAAACTTTAAAATGGCCACTCACAGGTCTTGATTTATTTGGGGTCAACAAGAAGCGAGCACAAACTGACCAGAAAGGTTTATGGGCGTCCATTACTGGCACTTAAAGAGGTCCATAAGAAGTCATTATCCCCGATTCAACTCGACTTGACCTGTAATTAGGGCTGTTTTTGTGTTCCACTTAAAAAAGCTTGAGTTTTCTTTTATTTGTGCATTCGACTAAAGCAGATAAATCAGTCTTATATAAAAACATACCGAACACAGCAATAAAAGAAAGGTTACTCATTAGTAGGCAACCTTTCACTCCAGATAGTGTACGTGTTAAGTATCAATAAAAACAGCTGCACTCAAATGTCTTGTGATGACTTCATCCCATCTCACTCTGGCGTCGACCAGATCAACGCTTTCCAGAAACGAACGTTAGAGCTCGTCGAGTTTGAGATGAAAACCGATCTATTTTCCTGCCGGAGTTGCTCACAAAACGGGTTATTTGCAAGCTACTGTAATAGAATCTAGGGCGAATTTCCAACACAGCTGCCTCTTCATGTCAGCGTGTTAAGTTTACTGCGGATCTACAGCTCCGGCATATTAAACAGTCAGGGTGTTGATTTATATTCCCTGCAAAGCCGAGATCTTTCTCGCTTTGGCTTTATTGCTGTTTTTTCAATGGACGCCAATGAAGGAGTGCAGTGAGCTTGTTGCCCGTTGATCACAATGGAAACTGGATCCTGGTTGGCATAACACTTTAAATATGCTGCAAAATGCACACTCTGAGCCAAACTGCCCCTGGTTTACAGGACACACAAGCCATGCACTGGGACATCAACACCAGTGCCAATACACACCACCACCATGCTGTCTATCATTCAACTACCAGCTGCATGAGATGCCAGTAGATTGTTTAATGCTAAAGGGTGTGAGGTTTAAAGTGTGTGTGTGTGTGTGTAAATCATTTCAAAATTTGTGGGACCTGATGTGGACACAAGATCTATGATAATACGTGATTTTTGAAACATCTCATTCCACTTTTGTTATAATAATTTCCACTGTTCTGGGAAGATGTTCCAGTAGACACTCTATAGAAGGAGATCTTCCACTCCAACCCATGGAAAGCAGATCTGCATGGGGCACAGGGGCACTATGCTCGAACATGTTTGGATCTTTTAGTTCAAGTGAAGGGAAAATGTCATGCTAATGAATTAAAAGACATTGAAATTAAATCGTACTTTGTGGTAACAGTTTGGGGAGGAACCACATATGGCTGGAAAAGTCAGGTGTCCCAATGTTTTTGGCAATAAACTATATGAACTATTTTTTAACGATATAGAACCTGCATTGTAGTGATTACGTTTCAACAGGCAAGAGATCGAAAGACATTCTCTAAAGTGCCGATTTATTGTTTAATACAAATTCAGAAGTGTCATAAAACTGTAGAAAGACAATAATACAATATTTAACCTCTACTCATGCAATGAGAAATATACTGTCATTACTGTATACAGGATATCATATATTTACACCAACACACCATGATGATTATCGTGAAGTAACCGGAGCAACACATAAACATAAACATAAACATAAACATAAACTATATAACACAAAAATATAGTGTCTTCTTGCATTCCATTTAAATTAAAACTCTGACCCTTACAATGGAAATCCATTATATTCACCATCATATTATTATTGATATAGATTTTATTTCTATAATTTATATCTCAAAAACAGGGTACAAACTATACAACTTTATTTTAATTGTCTGGTGTATTTTTCTTTTAAATGGTGCTGAAATTTCTCTGTCACAAAAAATTCGAGTGCGACTGATGCTTTCAAATAAAAAAAAAAAAAAAAAAACTCCAAAGCACAAGGCTTGACGTTTAAACATTTTTTTCTTGTGCATCTTTATTTTTAAAGTTTATATAAAGATTAACATATATTTCCTTTTTTGGTTTATAAGGTACGCAACAAAATAATGAAAAAAAATTACCCCAAGCCCCGCCTCTCACCCTTCAACCAATTGCGTGCCATATTCAACAAATTTGCAACCACAAGACGGTGTAGGAATGTGATATCAAGGCATTATTGCAGTACTGGGCTGCTACGGCAAGGGCTGCTCAGTGGTGTCATGGTGCTAACTCCTCCTCGGTCCCCTACGAGTAAATTTGCATGCTTTGGCCTCACCCAGTCCTTCCCAATATACCCTTTCACTACATCGGCCGTGGACCTGTCGTTGGGCTCCGGCGTCAGCAGCCTGGCGAACATCTCCATACACACTGGCGTGAACCTCATCCACTGCGTAGGGATTTCAGTTGTCCCGGGGTCTTGCCGCCACTCAGCAAACTCCTCATAGAAGCTGTCAGCACTTGTGCAGCTTTCCCAGGGGAAGAAACCTGTAAGGATGCAGAAAAGCAGCACACCAAAGGCCCAGGTGTCGAGGCTGGGCTGGATGCTGAGTGGTGGTGCTTTAGGATTTTCCTGGCCGTTCTCCTGCACCATGGCGCACAGCTCTGGGGCCATGTAGGGCAGAGTGCTGGAGATGAATTGGATCAGAGTGCCACGCTTCTGCGTCAAGCCGAAGTCGGCCAGTTTAACATGGCGGCACTGGGTGTCCAGAAGAAGCACGTTCTCTGGCTTGATGTCACGGTGCACCAATCCCAGGCGGTGGATGAACTCCAAAGCACTGGCGATCTGCACAGCACAACGCTTTACTGCACACTCCGAGATCCCGACCTGCGGAAAGGAAGAAAGTCTATAATCTCTATCCAGGAAATGCACAAGTGTTGATTTAATTCTTGTGATTTCATTGTTAGTGATTAGTAAATCTATAAAAGAGGTTGACCGATATTGATAGTTAAGTTGGATAACTGATTGATCAACCGATAGTTTTGAAAGTAGATACTGGATTTAAATAAAAATAAAAATAAATAACACTCCAGCACTCCACAGTCTCACGTGTGAAAACAAACAGCACGTGAAGTCAGTGATTCGCCTCTAGAGGGTGTTCTCCTAATGATAGTTGACCGGAAACCGGAAAAACTATCGGTACGGATTTTCTAGCAATCAACTATCGCTGCCAATTAATCGGCAAAACCAATTAATCGGTTGACCTCTAATTAAAATTATACATTTTATTTTATTCGCAAAAGAGTAGTTCCAGCTTTTAGAATATGTTCTGACACAGACATGTAACTAAACTTTTGGAAGCTTGTTTCAAACTTTTTTCTTCCATTACCAGACATTTCATTTCCTCTAAACTAAATACTAAATACCAATACCAACTTACAACACATACACAACTCAAAGAATATTTTTTTTCAAATATTCCATTTAACTTTTTAACCCAGCCATTAGGGGGGCACAAGCCAGTGCACTCTTAGTGCCGGTCCCAAGCCCGGGTAAATGGGGAGGGTTGCGTTAGGAAGGGCATCCAGCGTAAAACATATGCCAAATCAAATATGCGGATCACAAATGAGAATTTCATACCGGATCGGTCGAGGCCCGTGTTAACAACGACCGCCACAGGTATCGTTAGCCGACAGGGTACCGGTGGAAATTGGGCTACTGTTGGCCGAAGGAGGAGAAGGAGAGGAGGAAGACGTCTACAGAGACGGCAGGAAAAGGAGCAGTGTAGGAGAGTAGAGGTTCGGGTTGGTACATTAAATGTTGGTACTATGACGGGTAAAGGGAGAGAGGTAGCTGATATGATGGAGAGGAGAAAGGTAGATATGCTGTGTGTTCAGGAGACCAAGTGGAAAGGGAGTAAGGCCAGGAACATTGGAGGTGGGTTTAAACTGTTTTATCATGGTGTGGATGGGAAGAGAAATGGTGTAGGGGTGATTCTGAAGGAAGAGTACAGTAAGAGTGTAGTAGAGGTGAAGAGAGTTTCTGATAGGGTGATGATCGTGAAGGTGGAAGTTGAAGGATGATGATAAATGTCATCAGTGCCTATGCTCCACAAGTTGGCTGTGAGATGGAGGAAAAGGAAAGATTCTGGAGTGAATTAGATGAAGTGGTAGATGGTGTACCTAGGAAAGAACGATTGGTGATTGGGGCAGACTTTAATGGGCATGTAGGTGAAGGAACAGAGGTGATGAGGAGGTGATGGGTAGGTATGGTTTTAAGGAGAGGAATGTGGAAGGGCAGATGGTGGTAGATTTTGCTAAAAGGATGGAAATGGCAGTGGTGAACACGTATTTTAAGAAGAAGGAGGATCATAGGGTGACGATAAGAGTGGAGGAAGGTGCACACAGGTGGACTATGTGCTATGCAGGAGATGCAACCTGAAGGAGATTGGAGACTGTAAGGTGTTGGCGGGGACAGTGTAGCTAGACAGCATCGGATGGTGGTCTGTAGGATGGTTTTGGAGGCGAAGAAGAAGAGGAGGAAAGTAAGGATTGAAAGAAGAATAAGATGGTGGAAACTGAAGGAGGAAGAGTGTAGTGTGAGGTTCAGGGAAGAGGTCAGACAGGGTCTTGGTGGTGGTGAAGAGGTGCCGGATGATTGGGCAACTACTGCAGGAGTGATGAGGAGGCAGCTAGAAAAGTACTTGGTGTGACATCTGGAAATAGAAAGCAAGACAAGGAGACGTGGTGGTGGAATGAGGAAGTGCAGGAGAGCATTAGGAGAAAGAGGTTGGCAAAACAGAAGTGGGATCGACAGAGTGATGAGAAAAGTAGGCAGGAGTACAAGGAGATGCGGCAGCAGGTAAAAGGGATGTGGCGAAAGCCAAGGAAAAGGCATATGAGGAGCTGTATAAGAGGTTGGACACTAAGGAAGGAGAAAAGGATTTATACCGATTGGCCAGGCAGAGGGACCGAGCTGGGAAGGATGTACTGCAAGTTAGAGCAATAAAGGATGGAGAGGAAATGTGTTGACTAGTGAGGAGAGTGTGTTGAGAAGGTGGAGGGAGTATTTTGAGCAGCTGATGAATGAGGAAAATCACAGAGAGAGAAGGTTGGAGGATGTGGAGTTGGTGAAGCAGGATGTAGATAGGATTAGTAAGGAGGAAGTGAGAGCAGCGATTAAGAGGATGAAGAATGGAAAGTCGGTTGGACCAGATGACATACCGGTAGAAGCGTGAGATGTTTAGGAGAGATGGCAGTGGAGTTTTTAACCAGATTGTTTAACAGGATTCTGGAAGGGAGAGGATGCCTGAGGAATGGAGAAGGAGTGTGCTGGTACCGATCTTTAAGCATAAGGAGATGTGCAGACCTGCAGTAACTACAGGGGAATTAAGTTGATCAGTCACACCATGAAGTTATGGGAAAGAGTAGTGGAAGCCAGGCTGAGAGAAGAGGTGACCATCTGTGAGCAACAGTATGGTTTCATGCCGAGGAAGAGCACCACAGATGCCTTATTTGCTTTGAGGATGTTGATGGAGAAGTATAGAGAAGGACAGAAGGAATTGCATTGTGTATTTGTGGATTTAGAGAAAGCGTGCGACAAAGTGCCAAGAGAGGAGTTGTGGTATTGTATGAGGAAGTCAGGTGTGTCAGAGAAGTATGTGAGGGTGGTGCAGGACATGTATGAGGACAGTGTGACAGCAGTGAAGTGTGCAGTAGGTACGACAGACTGGTTCAGGGTGAAGGTTGGACTGCATCAAGGATCGGCCCTGAGCCCTTTCCTGTTTGCAGTGGTGATGGACAGGTTGACGGACGAGGTCAGACAGGAGTCTCCTGGACTATGATGTTTGCAGATGATATTGTGATTTGTGGTGAGAGTAGAGAGCAGGTTGAGAAGAGCCTGGAGAGGTGGAGATATGCGCTGGAGAGAAGGGGAATGAAAGTCAGTAGGAGTAAGACAGAGTACATGTGTGTGAATGAGAGGGAGGGCAGTGGAGTGATGCGGTTGCAGGGAGAAGGGGTGGAGAAGGTGGAGGAGTTCAGGTACCTGGGGTCAACAGTGCAAAGTAATGGAGAGTGTGTTAGAGAAGTAAAGAAAAGAGTGCAGGCAGGGTGGAGTGGGTGGAGAAGAGTGACAGGAGTGATTTGTGATAGTAGGGTATCTGCAAGAATGAAAGGGAAAGTTTATAGGACTGTGGTGAGACCTGCGATGTTGTATGGATTAGAGACAGTGGCATTGAGTAAAAGACAGGAGGTGGAGCTAGAGGTAGCAGAGCTGAAGATGTTAAGGTTTTCGTTGGGAGTGACGAGGATGGACAAGATTAGAAATGAGTTTATTAGAGGGACAGCACATGTAGCATGTTTTGGTGACAAGGTGAGGGAGGCGAGATTGAGATGGTTTGGACATGTGCAGAGAAGGGACATGAATTATATTGGTAGAAGAATGCTGAAGATGGAGCCACCAGGTAGGAGGAAAAGAGGAAGGCCAAGGAGGAGGTTCATGGATGTGGTGAGGGAAGACATGCAGGTAGTTGGTATGATAGAGGCAGATGTAGAGGACAGGGTGGTATGGAGAAGGATGATCCGCTGTGGCGACCCCTAATGGGAGCAGCCGAAAGAAGAAGAAGAAGATTCCATTTAACTTTTTAAAGCTCACTTCTTTGTATTTGTTCCAGAATTCCCTATTTCGCATGGTCTCCTCATTTCTACATTCTCCCAGATTCTATGCTATAAATACATACTGTATATGGATGAAACTTTGTAAATATCTGACAATAAGATTCAGTTTTTGCTTTTTGAACAACCTATTCCAATCTCCATTTACGTTATAATAACCTCCATTCCCCTGGGGAGATGTTCCACTATATAATGGAAATGTTGCTTATTAAGTATTACAAGGGTGTTAGTAAAGTCAGGTACTGGTGTTCAATAGGGTTGAGGTCAGAGCTCTAAAAGCAGGAGATCTTCCACTCCAACTCTTGTAAAGCAGATCTTCATGGAGCTGGCTTTGTGCACAGGGCCATTGTCATGCTGGAACATGTTTGGGTCTCCTGAGAATGGAAATTTCTATTGTTATTTCTTGCTACCATATTCAAAGGCATCATGTATAAAATTGTGTTCCTCTAAATTTGTGGTGACAGTTTGGGGAAGAAACGCGTATGGATGGAAATGTCAGGTGACCCAATACTTATCCCTGTGGTGTATATGTTACTATACAATATGTGATGCCCATCATAGTGTGTCCCTCAATGGTATCTAGTGGGAATGGGTTTCATATTTGCAGCAGACCAGAACCGAGTTGTCATTTTGATTTATTAGGCTTTTTATGGGAACACACTACACATTTACAAATTTGTCGACTGACAAAACGAATGTTGTAAATGGCCCTAGCTAAATGCTGGAACTGTCAATAAAATGTGGATCCACTTTGGAAGGCTTATCTTCTCTTTCAACATCATTACCAGAGACTCGAGAGACCCAGTCATGTTTCTGTGGCGTAACATTTTTGTGTGGAGCTCAGAGTTTCGGAGAATTTCACAGAGCCGAGGGAAGAAGAGCAGCTGTGTTGCTCGATGACTCACACGCTCCGAGTTCCTTCGAGCTCACACACATTGTTGAAATGTGTATTGAGCGTGCACAACATGCATTCATCCAACAACCTGTCTAAAACATGATTTCTTACATACCCATAGTTTGGGTGCGGGGGGGGTTGAACATGTGTGTGTGTGTGTGTGTGTGTTGGTTAGGGGGGTAATAGATCTTTATGAACTCTGATTGTGACTAATCTCCTACTTGCTGTTGATAATTTAGCATTAATGACATGACTGGTGGTCTTGAAAAACTGAAATGAGTTTTTTAAATGGATTTTACAGCCTTGCAATTAGAAAATCTTAAAATAAAGTATCTTCAGAAACAGCCTTTATTTGCCAACCATGAGTGTGTAGAGCCTCTTTTAAAGGCCCAACAGTGGCAGGTTGGTGGTTCTGGGGCTTGACTTTCTGATCAGTAACCAGAGCCCTAAACCTTTCTCCTGGTTAAGGTCATCAGTCGAAAGTTTTTGGAAGAATCCATGCAGACACAAGGTTCAAGTTTCTGTAGACAGTCACCTGAACCCAGTTTGATGTGAACATAAACAAGATCAAGTTTTTGTTTTAGAATTATACGCTATTAAACTAGATAGATAGATAGATAGATAGATGATAGATAGATAGATAGATAGATAGATAGATAGATAGATAGATAGATAGATAGATAGATAGATAGATAGATAGATAGATTTTAATAATAATCTCCTGAATAATATTGAACAGCATTTTATACTGAGGTCCTAAAGCTTGTTTATTTTATTTATTTATTGCCCCAGAAAAAGGTCTAAGTTTTTTTTTTTTTCTTAATTGTATTGTCCGACTTTTGTCAGGCATTTACGCAGGAACCCTAATTATTATAAATGTGGTAGAACAATAACTAAAAGTAAAAACTAAACAACAATTTGATAGTGTTTTAGAAAAATAATCCTTTTCAGGGTGGAGAATTGGAGCTTAGCTTGAAATGTTACTGCTACTGTTACCACCTAAATTAAATACATTATTTTTATTTTTAGAGTTTTTGATTTGTATTTATTTTATTTTTCTTATACTGCGAAAAATACCAAAATTTCATGAAGTGAGGAATATCATATGTTTGATCATTTTTAATTGCATTTAATGTTATGTAACACCAATGGAAATTTCATTCATGATATTTGTTATATTAGTTATATAAAGAATAATTCTCTGAATTTTTTGACAAAATGTATCTTATCATATTCCAGATGAGCAGCAGCAGGACACTGAGCCATGAGTTACAGCATCTTCTATACCAGTCCCAATGAATTGCTTGTTTCTATACAAAAAAAGTTATACTAACTTCTCACAGACTGTAATAAAAACTGATCAACAGCTTCTGACCAATCAGAAACAGGAATTCAACATGTCAGCAAAAGAGCCTTAAGGAACAGACTTTATTGTGAAGATGGCAAGACTGACCCGTGGTTTGATGATAGCGAACAGGTCGCGTCCGACCACCAGCTCCTGAGCGAATCCGTAATGCTCGTTAGACTGGAAAACGATTCCAAACAGACCCACAATACACGGGTGGCTGGACAGGCGGAGCGAGATACAGTACTCACGCAGAAATCCCTTCAGCTGCGTCGACGCTTTGGGTAGGACCTTCAGGGCCATGGGTGTCCCTGCCACAACCATGCCAGGCAAAAGAAACAGGAGACATCAGGATCAAACATCACACACTTCAGCACATAATGTTCTACATGGGAATGAGATTTTTAATCTGATACCAATCTTTACAGCTGCCTCGATTTGTAGGACTAGCAATAAATATTACATTTAGTGGGTTTTTAATTTGCAGATAGAAATCAGAAATTAGGGATAAATCTGGGATCAGATCAGCAAAGTGGAGCTACATGCATTACATGAATTACACTAATTTGCAGGTATTGCATAGAACTTCATCAATGTCAGATTTAATTTTTACTGAGTAAATGGCTGCTTTTCATGCAGACCTGCTTCATTACACTTAATCTAATCACAGTTTTATAGATAAAAACAAAGCTTTTAGATCCGAGATGAGTTTGTAAGATTCACCTGATAGACTTGTGTCAAAGCGTTGGGAAATAACACACACTTTTCCACTTTTCAAACTGATCCAATACCTAATAATATCAAAACTAGTGTCCCATTAGCAAAACCTTTAACATCATTTCTTGCGTTTTAAAAGTGAATTTTTGAAATACCAGTGTCGTGATGCCGCACCACCTCCCTGAGATGAGGACCACAATGAATTGATTATATAAAGCCATGTTGGAAGGGTGTTGGGTGATACACTGGATTTGAGATATCTCGGGGATCATAAAAGTGGTTTGTCCTTCTTTTTGTCTTTTCTTTGTAGGTAATTCTTAAAAATAACTGTTGGTAAAACTACTGCTTGTTTGGGTTCACCCTGAGCATTATTTCCAGTTTTGCATCAGCAAGTACATACTGTATATTAAACTCAAGTCAATTAGACTTTAATTGTCACTCCAACCATGTACAGTACAGTACAGAGTGAAATAAAACAACATTAGCCCAGGATCTAGATACATTAATGTAAATTTATGCTACATAAAACATAAATGAACGAAAAGCGACACAAAATACGACACAAAATTACTGGGGCACGACATAAAGTGCATTGCAATATATTGTATACCTCCTGTTCTGTGCTCTCACAAGAGTCACTTCCTCATTCCTTTAGCGATCAGTGTACCATATACACTATTATTCAAACTCATTCTTAAATTTAATCCAGCTCTAGACTGGGTCTTTAGACTGGGTTTAACTGGGTCAAACATACTTGAAGACATTTAAAAAGTTCATATGCTCAATTGAAATTATACATATAATCTGCAGATTTGTTTATGCTCGTGCAGAAAATAATGTTAAAAAAGCCAAAATGGAGAAAACTCATCTTTTCATAGCAACACGTCAGTTGGTCATCAGGAAATTTGCTAGAACTGAATAAATGCTTGGTCCATCAATCCTGGTTCCATTTATCAGCTCGCTATCAGGTGTGATATTGACTTTTTTTTTTTTTTTAAATATGGACCGCTGTTGCCTTTCTGTCCAATATAGAAGACTAAATACACAAATGGTGATGCAGAACATTTCTTTCATTCCTGCTCAAACCAGTGATTTGATGAAGATCATTGAAAGCGTCATATTTTGCCATGTGGTGTTTGTACCTACCCCTGCAGCGGTGAGTAACTAGCAGCACACGCCCGTATTTCCCTCGCCCGATCTCCTTGATGACGTTAAAGTGCTCTTTAATCTCAAGGCGAGTCAGACTCTGCGCTGTGAGCTCCATCAGCTCCTCTATGGGGCTGCTGCCGTCCTTCACAGGGCCCAGCTCGATCATGGCTTTGCCTGGTACACCAGAAACACTCTTTACTCCGTATTTCATCTCAAGGGCAAATTCATCTCCTACCAGTTAATGAAGACCTTCTGGTGCACAAAGCAGCATTATTTAACATTCATCTACATGAGATTCTGTTGGGATTTTGCTATAACTCCATGTAAAACATTGAATCTATACTTTTCTCTGCATCTATTCAACACTTGTGAGACACATGTGCATGTTCCTTTAGTTTCTGTTCAACAATAACAGTAGTTTTCGGATTAAATACATGTAGTACGTGATGTTCCACTTCACACTTTTCTGTTTATAATAATAAGAGAACTCATTATATACATGCAGGTCAAATGGTGAAAGGAATCCTGAACCAACGTGGCTCCCATTCCATATTTCAACACATATTCCATTTCATGGAACCACCTGCCCAGTCACTGCACCCAAATCCTATTGAACTGCTCTGAGATGGACTGAAGCACAGGTAGAAAGAAAGAACATCTTTGGAGAGTTTTACAAGAGTCACAGCAAAGTATTTCAGCTGAATGTTTGGAGAAACGAAGTGTCGAGAGGATGTAAAGCTGCTCTTCACGCTAAGGGAGGAATTTTCATTAAAATAAACAGGCACTGTAATAATTAGCATTATGATAATATTCAAGATTATTATTTGTCACAAACATTGTTGTATACAATTTGTAGCGGAATGTAATCCTGATCAGAAATATGTGCATTAGATAAAATAGATTATAAATATAAAATGAGAGAAAAATTAATTAAATAGGAGAAGAGAAGATATGAGGAAATAGATTGGATAACGATAAATTGGTAGTTAAAAAAATTGCACATATATTTAGATGTGCTAAAGGGAAGTTCAGCATCTAATAAGGTATAACAATAACAGTGTAACAGTGACATGTTAGCCAATTTAGAAATAAATCAACTGAAAAATAAACCACAAGAGATGTGATGTTATGGAAATTTTAAATTATAAAAAATATTTAACAAATTTAAGAAATTGCAATTTTTAACATATATAATTATATAGAATATAGAATGTGATGTGTAATGGCCCGTATCTATAGAAGAGCTCCAACAACTGAATCTCAGTCAGACACATGTATTTATAAAGCACATTTATAAACTGTTAACTAAAACATCATGCAAAGTAATAATACATAAAAAACCCCAATAAATTCATGAATTGAAGAATCTTAAGCAAAAACTAATATGTCATGATCCTGTGAGGATTTGATGCGGTGCAGTGACTTGATCCAGCAACTGAGGACACTTTATTACCCTTTTGTTTTTAATTGTGTCCTGTAGAAAGTTAACTTTATGCTTTATGAGCACCTCGATGGTCTGAACAAACGTTGAATGGAGATAAGATAAAACATTTTTTAAAAAGTGAGGCAGTTTCCAAAGCTCATAAGCTCTAATACATAAACAAAATAATTGAATCTATATGAGACTGGGAGACAGTGACGTGACGTGACGTGATGTGACGTGACGTGACACAACCACAGGAGCAAACTTTTCTAGTTCCAGTACAAAACCATGCAGCACCATTATGAACACATCTGTTCTACTCTATCTGACTTCATACATGCATTATCTCTATAATGCTGCTTTCAGTAAATGTCATTAAAAAATGTGCTATACAAATAAAAATGAATTTAATTACACCCAATTTATTACATCTAGTTAATTATTCAAATCAAATTACAGATACTGTAAGAAAGTTACTAAACAGGCCTTTTGATATGTTTATTAAATTGATTATTAAAAAAACACTTCTGTGTATTACTAACTGTAAAACAAAGGTTATATATTAAATGTCTATCTATACATCTTATATATATATATATATGTATACACTGTACAATATCTCAATTTTTATTCCTACATTATTTCTTGCCTTAACCTTAATTACTGAAGTTTAGTGAAATTATATTCTGGATTTTTAATTTTTTAACAAATGTTGAATCTATGGTTAGACCTAGGATTTCTATTTTAGTAATATTAATAATATTACTTAATCTTCTACTAACTTATTATAATTATTATTACTATTATACTATAATTATACTTACCAACTATAATACTACATTATTATTTAATAAAATGTAATATCACTATTAGTTTCACTTCGAATACTGTATCACTGTATTATTATGATTCCTACTATCGCTGTGCTACACTACGACTACTAACTATACCAATTACTCCCACCACTGATTATAACAGTGAACACTGCTTCGAGGTGTTAGTTCTTCTCAGTATTATTAATAAAATTACTTTTTTCTTAATTATTATACATTATTTATTAAATACAACAAACATGCAAAAAGGTTTATATGATCACAACTTTATAAAGTTTAAATAATTCAGAAATGGTCAAATTCCATGGAACTGTTCAAATCAATTCAATTCAATTCAATTCAATTCAATGTAATTCATATTTAATTGTACGCCACTTTTAACAATAGGCATCGTCTCAAAAATTGTCTTAACAAATATAAAGCAGATCTGAAAGAATATATATATATATTTTTTTTTTTTATTATATTTTTTTATATATAAAGAATGTTATAAATAATAAATTTGTTCCTCATAATTGTGAATTTGTCCCTGTTGAAATGCTAAGACAATCATAATAAAATGTAATATATATTATATTATATACGTCCAGAACAATGTGCATAGCTGCAAATGTGGTTCTTATTCACAGCATTGGGAATAATAGAATATTTATGTAATATTTATAGCATTCAGTACGAAATTCCGAAAAAAAAAGAAATCCTCCAATCCAGGGTCACGATGATGCCATGAATTTGTGTTTGTAAGAGTTTTGAAACATGAGACTAATGATTTCAGTTTCAATAGCGAAATTAATCATTTGATCAAACTGCAAAAAAACAACCTACTACTATTATTTTTTGTAGTATGCTACTATTGTTATAAGAACTTACAGTATGACTGATACTATGACAGTAATGATGCTGCTACCACCATGATACTCCTGAGACTATTATTATAACTGTACTCCGGCTATTAACACTACTACTGTTGTTTCTAATATCATTCACTAACACTAGTAGTATGAATTCTATTTGATGTGTGCAGAATAATGTCCAGATATTCACCTGCATGTGTCACATTACAGCATTTAACTGATATTATTATGCATTCTATGGTTTGCTATGACAAATACATACAGGATTTTATAAAGAAGCTCCGTATTTATTTGGTTTGTGATATATTTGATTAATTACATTGTAATTATAATTTAATTGATTTATTATTATGTCTACATTTAAATCTTGCCAAAGCGTCTAAAACTAAAACTGTAAAAGTCTGCTGCTACAGTGCATTTCTGTCCATTCTAAGAAAAAGAAACACACAAGAGCGCACACACACACACACACACACACACACACACACACACACACACACACACACACACACACACACTTTGAATAGGCACAGGTTTATCTTACCTTGCACAGTTTGCTGTGTCTGATCGTTACGAGCGCTACAAGTCTTCCCTTTCATACCCTGTCTGTCTTTCTTTCTCTGGGTGTGAGATGAGGGAGGTGCTTCTCTGAAGCGTTGACTTTCTGAACCGGTGTAAACACTAAAGTAGCTGTAGCTGAAGGCTCACGTTGCCTCCTGCTGATTCCACGTAGATCCATGTTCTTTTTTTAGTTAGAAATGGGTGGATTTTGCTACATAAAATGAATTGCATCGTTTGAATTAATACAGAAGCAGGAACATCTCTCCGAACTTCAACACTGCCTTTAAGCACATTTCTCTCAGTATCTGCTCCTGGTAAAGTTCATGTCTACACTAGAAAGCAGTGCTTTTGGGAAACGAGCAGTGATTATACATTATTATAGAGAGATACAGTAGATATTGTATATTAGAAAGACCTATATTAAAAATAAATTGGTTGAAAATATGATACTAAGATATTATAATTAATACCGAACGCTCAAGTCATATTTATTTCATCCTCCTTTTGCTGATTCACTGATGCTTTTTTTTAAATAAATAAATTAATGAGTTTTATGCCACTGAAAATCCAGACAGACAGCTGTGCACAATACCAGACGGAAAGCAGATTATACATCACCAATGTATGACATTTACACCATGCTAGAATTACTCATAAGTGACAGTAACACTGAGCTCTCAATCGTCGTCCTGAAGGGACATCGTCCACGGCGCCTGGTTTCCCTGGACACGTCCATCCATATAAACATACACGCACATGAACAGATTTACATTTCAGTGTTGACAGATGAACAGCCAGACAGTACTGCTGCAGCTGCAGGTTTATTTCCAATACATAATAAATACTGAGAGAACGAGAGAAATAAAGGGAGAATAATCATTTCCATTGGTACTACTATTAATACTAATACTACCACAGATACTACACTATACTGCTGCTGTTATACGACAGATATTTTTCCACTGATGCTAGTATTAGTACATTAATACTTCTAGTACAACTTTTACTACTACTGTTATTGCTGCTACACTACTTCTACTACCATACTAAATATCGTATCGTATACTACACTACTAATTGCAATTCTTTTATAGTACAATACAACAACGAATACTACTGTATTTTAATTATTGAAAATGCTATACTACTACTGCCACCATTTATAGAACTATCACATTACTGATTCTACTAATACACGACTACACTACTACCATTTCTAAATACTACTAAATAGTACTGATACTATAAAGTACAACACCAGGTCAAAAAAAGTGGGGACACTGTAAAAAAAATAAAAAATGCAGTGATTTGCAAATCTCATAAATTCATTTTCTATTCACAATAAAAAACTTATCTAGTGATGTAACTGAGAACATTTTAAGGAAAGAAAAGGAATTTGGAATTTGATGGCGGCAACAGGTCTCAATAAAGTTGGGGATCTGAGAAGAGCAGTTCCTGAAGTTTTGGGAGAGGAATGTTGTCCCATGTGTGTCTGATGCAGGATTGTAGCTGCTCAACAGTTCTGGGTTTCCTTTGTTGTGTTTTTTGTTTTATGTCTCGACTGCAAGCAGGTCAGTTCAGCACCCGGACAGTTCTAATACGAAGTCATGCTACTGTAATAGATGCAGTATGCAGTTAGCATTGTCTCGCTCAGGTATACAAGGCCTTTCCTGAAAAATTACTTTTTGTGGATGGAAGCATTTGTTGCTCTAAAACCTGTATATTGATGGAACCTTTTGAAATGTGCAAGCTGGATGAGGATGGAGGTGTTTCTGGATCATGTTCACGCATACCTTCTTCTTTGCGTGACACAGATTTAACCTGCATTTGTGGTTGACATGGAAACAGTGATTTCTGGAGGTGTTCATGAGCCCATGCAGTGATTTCCATTACAGAATCATGAGTGTTTTAAAAGAAATGCCGTCTGAGGGCACAAAGATCACAAACATCCAACACTGATTTTTTTCTCTCGTGAACAGAGATTTCTCCAGATTTTTTTAACTTTGAATGATATTACGTTCTGTAAATGATTCAATATTTAACTGTTTTGCAATTTGATGTTGAGGAACATTATTATAAAATTCTTCCACAGTTTGAAGATCTTTCAAAGATTTATGAAGCTCCGCCCATCTTTAATTCTGAGAGACTCTAAAAGATACAGTATTTATACCCCAATCATCTCACTGACCTGCTGTTAATTAACATCATTAGTTACAAAACTGTATAATTAAAATAAAACGTACTTTTCTCAGACTTTTGTTGCCCCGTCACAAGATTTTTGAGACGTCTTGCAGAAATCTGATAAAAAAAATAGTTTTTTTCTGTAAAATTGTAAATTTCCTCAGTTTTAACATTTGATATGTTTTCTGTGTTCTATTGTGTATAAAATATGTTTTCTATAAGATTTGCAAATGATTGCATTTTGTTTTTATTTACATTTTACACCGTGTCCCAACATTGGTTTTATTACACTACTGAATCTTCTTCTTCTGTGTTGTGGACTTGACCTGCTGGGGGTAAAGATGGCCAGTGTAGGGCATCATCCTGCCTCTGTGGACACATTTTTTGGTGGAAGAAGAGAGAAGAGCTTAATATAGTAGGCTTAATGACCAGGGATTTGAGAGAAGAAGTGTTTCCAAACTAGGATGAAAAAAGGTGATGAGTTTCTCGCAAAGGGATCAGATGATTCCGCCTTGTCTTTCAGCCTCGTGCGAGACTTTTCCGTTGACAAACAGCAGCTCAGCATATCCCTGTATAGCTCACATTCTGTCACTCTGCACAGACTGGCATACTGAGTGTGCCAGTCTTCTGACCTAATGACCATCTGGGCGCTTTCTATCCAGCTGGACCTGATTTTGCAATTAGAAGCAGAAGGTGAGAAAACAAATTAGCGCAGTCTCAGTCCGGGTCGTTGCATGGATTTTCATGCTGCCTAAATAAGGCATTGAGCCTCCACAGCGAAGCGCTCGATGTTCGAACAGGCTCACGTCAAGGATTAAAAAATGACTCTCATTTGTAGGCAGAATCACCATGTAACCCAAGTCTCAGAGTAACTCCACAAACACATGTGTGTGTGTGTGTGTGTGTGTGTGTGTGTGTGTGTGTGTGTGTGTGTGTGTGTGGAGAGTCAAATCAGGAAGTGCAGTGTGAGAATGTCAGCTATGGTGTAACGGGATGACGAGGAAGGATCGTGATGTTAAGATCATAGTAGACGTATAGATGCAATCTACACACTATCTCAGGCCTCCGTCTCACTGTCTCTCTCACCAGCCGAGTGTGTGGTAGCCGAGTGTTGGGTTACGGAGTGGACGCCAGCGGATTGCCAAGTGGGCTCGATCAGAGAGGAACGAGAGAGGTCTTCTGGTAGCTGCTGAACCTTAAACTTGTTTGTGAACTTTTCAGTATCAGGTTCCGCAGCATAATTAAAGTTTAATGAACAGCATGTGTTTGAAGTCCACAAATCACTTTCTAAACTCGTCTGATGGAGATTTCAGAGAATTTTATAACAATTACAACAATAACAACTGAAAACTACAGCATTATACAGAGATATTACAATCGTCCTCCGGATAATAATTTGTTACTATTACAGTAAAATTACGAATAAAAAATGATAATAAAAAATGTAAAGTATTAATTTCAGAATAATAAAAAAAAAATTAAAAGAGCTCAAATTTACATGTTTTCCCTGAGCATTTTATTTCATATAAAATAATTTTTTCATTTTTTTATTTTGAAAAAAAAAATCTCTCTCTCTCTCTCTCTCTCTCTCTCTCTCTCTCTCTCTCTCTCTCTATATATATATATATATATATATATATATATATATATATGTTCAAATAGTAATTTAAGCACATCACATTTCACATTTAGTCTCCATTTGCTCTAATAATAAGCTCCACTCTTCCTTGAAGATGTTCTACTGGATTTTGGAGTTTGCTTGTGGAGATTCATTCAGCTATCATTTTGTTAGTAAAAGCAGGAAGTGATGTAGGTGAGAAGGTGAGGAGGTTCTGGGGTGCAGTTCTGGGGTTCAGTGTTCACATTCATTCATGTTCAATAGGGTTGGAGCTCTACAGCAGGAGATCTTTCACCAAATCCAACCCATGGAAAGCAGATCTTCATGGAGCTGGCTTTGTGCACGTGCAGGAACAGGTTTGGGTCTCCAAGTTCAAGTCACTCCGTCTTTGCTTTAACAGTTTGACATTTCAGTGTCCATATTGTATACATACATGCCTTATGAATGTTGTTGCACTGTTCATAGTGCACATGTATTTAAACATGGTTGCGAATCCTGAAAGAGACACTGATTAATGGCTCATCGCTCGGCCCTCATCACACTCGTACCATTTTCAGCGAGTGTGTGAAAGAGGAAATGATCTGAGCAGCTGCACTCGAGGCCGATTTCATTTCACATACTGAAAACATACTGAAAATCTGCAACAGTAATTTAAGTTAATTCTAAATTTTTTTTAAGCTAACAAAGCCAAGCATAATAATTAATAATAAATAAATAATAGTTGAGAACTTTACGTTCTTCTTCTTGGCAAGAAGAAAAAAATTCCCAAAAGTACAGACATTCCTTTAAATGTCACAACACTTTAAGAATGCTTATGCTCTTCCACCATACACATCACGTCTCCCAGTTATCACGAACATGATTCTGCAGGTGCATGGGATACAGAAAATGCTGCAAGCTGTCTAACACGTCAAACCACTTGTTTAGAAACTTTATTGCTAAACCAAATGCATCAGCACCAGAATTCACAATTTGATTAACTTTACAGCAATTATTGAATTCTCCCCATTTCTTATTTTAGTTTTTAGCAATTGAAGTCATTTCTGTTGATTATTTGTTCAATAAATCAATTTGTCATAAACATAGGAATCATGAAACCGGAAGTTTAACCCAGACACAGGGTCATATGATTGGCCTCTGTATGCGGAGTGAGTTTATATCGCCATCTAGTGGTAGCACTGAATAAGTGCAGTGTGGCAATCGGAAAAAGTTTTATATTATTTATAATATTAATTACATTTAATATAACATTATATAATATATAAATATTATTATAAATATTATAATATAAAATATAACGTTGTGCGGTGTAGTGGGCAGTTCAGTAGAGTGATGTTGGATGTCCATAAATCCAGACAGACAACTGAATACAAATATGCAACAATAATATCAATAATAAAGGTTTTGGAGGTGAAGAAGAAGAGGATGAGAGTGAGGACTGAAAGAAGAAAAAGATGGTGGAAACTGAAGGAGGAGGAGTGTAGTGTGAGGTTCAGGGAAGAGGTCAGACAGAGGCTCGGTGGTGGTGAAGAGGTGCTGGATGATTGGGAAACTACTGCAGGAGTGATGAGGGAGGCAGCTAGAAAAGTACTTGGTGTGACATCTGGAAATAGAAAGCAAGACAAGGAGACATGGTGGTGGAATGAGGAAGTGCAGGAGAGCATAAGGAGAAAGAGGTTGGCAAAACAGAAGTGGGATAGACAGAGTGATAAGAAAAGTAGGCAGGAGTACAAGGAGATGCAGCAGCAGGTTAAGAGGGATGTGGCGAAAGCCAAGGAAAAGGCATATGAGGAGCTGTAGGAGAAGTTGGACACTAAGGGAGGAGAAAAGGATTTATACCGATTGGCCAGGCAAAGGAACCGAGCTGGGAAGGATGTACTGCAAGTTAGAGCAGTAAAGGATGGAGAGGAAATGTGTTGACTAGTGAGGAGAGTGTGTTGAGAAGGTGGAGGGAGTATTTTGAGCAGCTGATGAATGAGGAAAATCAGAGAGAGAGAAGGTTGGATGATGTGGAGTTGGTGAAGCAGGATGTAGATAGGATTAGTAAGGAGGAAGTGAGAGCAGTGATTAAGGAAATGAAGAGTGGAAAGTCGGTTGGACCAGATGACATACCTGTAGAAGCGTGGAGATGTTTAGGTGAGATGCAGTGGAGTTTTTAACCAGATTGTTTAACAAGATTCTGGAAGTTGAGAAGATGCCTGAGGAATGGAGAAGGAGTGTGCTGGTACTGATCTTTAAGAATAAGGGAGATGTGCAGACCTGCAGTAACTACAGGGGAATTAAGTTGATCAGTCACACCATGAAGTTATGGAAAAGAGTAGTGGAAGCCAGGCTGAGAGAAGAGGTGACCATCTGTGAGCAACAGTATGGTTTCATGCCGAGGAAGAGCACCACAGATGCCTTATTTGCTTTGAGAATGTTGATGGAGAAGTATGTGGTACTGCATGAGGAAGTCTGGTGTGTCAGAGAAGTATGTGAGGGTGGTGCAGGACATGTATGAGGACAGTGTGACAGCAGTGAAGTGTGCAGGAGGAACGACAGACTGGTTCAGGGTGAGGGTTGAACTACATCAAGGATCAGCCCTGAGCCCTTTCCTGTTTGCAGTGGTGATGGACAGGTTGACGGACGAGGTCAGACAGGAGTCTCTGTGGACTATGATGTTTGCAGATGATATTGTGATTTGTGGTGAGTAGGGAGCAGGTGGAGAAGAGTCTGGAGAGGTGGAGGTACACGCTGGAGAGAAGGGGAATGAAAGTCAGTAGGAGTAAGACAGAGTACATGTGTGTGAATGAGAGGGAGGGCAGTGGAGTGGTGCGGTTGCAGGGAGAAGAGGTGGAGAAGGTGGAGGAGTTCAGGTACCTGGGGTCAACAGTGCAAAGTAATGGAGAGTGTGTTAGAGAAGTGAAGAAAAGAGTGCAGGCAGGGTGGAGTGGGTGGAGAAGAGTGATAGCAGGAGTGATTTGTGATAGAAGAGTATCTGTGAGAGTGAAAGGGAAAGTTTATAGGACTGTGGTGAGACCTGAGATGTTGTATGGATTAGAGACAGTGGCATTGAGTAAAAGACAGGAGGTGGAGCTGGAGGTAGCAGAGCTGAAGATGTTGAGGTTTTCGTTGGGAGTGACGAGGATGGACAGGATTAGAAATGAGTTTATTAGAGGGACAGCGCATGTAGGATGTTTTGGTGACAAGGTGAGGGAGGTGAGATTGAGATGGTTTGGACCTGTGCAGAGGAGGGACATGAATTATATTGGTAGAAGAATGCTGAGGATGGAGACACCAGGTAGGAGGAAAAGAGGAAGATCAAGGAGGAGGTTTATGGATGTGGTGAGGGAAGACATGCAGGTAGTTGGTGTGAAAGAGGCAGATGTAGAGGACAGGGTATTATGGAGACGGATGATCCGCTGTAGCGCCCCCTAATGGGAGCAGCCGAAAGAAGAAGAAGAAGAAGAAGAATATTAATAATAAATAAATAAATAAATAAATAAACAAATAATATAATTATAATTTATAAATAAATAAATATATATATATATAAAACAAATAAAGGCATATCTATCTATCTATCTATCTATCTATCTATCTATCTATCTATCTATCTATCTATCTATCTATCTATCTATCTATCTATCTATCTATCTATCTATCTATCTATCTATCTATCTGCCTGCCTGCCTGCCTGCCTGCCTGTCTGTCTGTCTGCCTGTCTGAACCAGTTCCATCTCACCCCTTGATATACGTGAGATTGACCCACACGGATATCAATTCTCACAATAACAACTCTCTCTGTCCCACGTTTGTCTTCCTCTGTGGTTGTTGTTATGATCCACAGTCTATAGTTTCTTAATCTGTTTTTTTACTCATGTTTTGGTTTATACTTCTGCACTGTATTGAACTTCATCTGCACTTAAATCTGCTCTATTCTCTTTACATAACAGAATATCCCATTTCTTTAATGCTTTAATATAATAATACTACTGATACTAATACTAATAATAATAATAATAATAATAATAATAATAATAATAATAATAATAATAATAAATCAATTCATTTTGCATAAATACCATGCTGGTTATGTAAAAACAATTCGTTGCACAATCCTGTGGTCTTTCTTCAGAACTTCCTGTTGTACTGCTGTACATTATGAAGCCCTGTGGCCGTGTGTTATGCTGCTGCTGGGTTTAGATTATGAAACCGTTCCTACTGCATTGTGGTTTGCAAATACTGAGGAAATAACTAATAAAGCCTTGTCTTCTCATGTTCACGTTTTGGTGTGATGAAACGCGACGATTACAGAATTTCCGCTTCCTTTTTACAAATGTACTCGAAATCCCCAGATTTGATCACGTTTTGTGCACATTCATGTGGCAATCTTTAGAAAAGAGGTCATTAGAGAAAAAAAAGGTTCACACAAGATTCACTGTTTCTGTTTATAAAAAAAAAACTTACAGTGAAGGTATTTAGAACCTCCACACAAGTTCCTGAACTCCTGCGACCTCATGGCTTGGTTTTTCCCTGATATGAATGTTCAGGCTTTTTTACATCACATCCAGTCGATTGAATCAGTCACTAGTCAACTGCGATGTGTACAAACATCACGAAACAGATCCAGAGAAATGAGAAGCAACTGAATATTATTTATGATCTGATTCTGAACGATGTTTTATTTTGGAAAATGACCGGATTTTCTCCTCCACATGTGTCTATGACTCACTCTTGATGCAGGTCATCATGCCTCGGTCACATGACTTACCTCCATCCACTACCTTCTTAAAGGAGCTCCGGTCACACGTCTTACCTCCATCCACTACCTTCTTAAAGGAGCTCCGCTCACACGACTTACCTCCATCCACTACCTTCTTAAAGGAGCTCCGGTCACATGACTTACCTCCATCCACTACCTTCTTAAAGGAGCTCCGGTCACATGACTTACCTCCATCCACTACCTTCTTAAAGGAGCTCCGGTCACATGACTTACCTAAATCCACTACCTTCTTAAAGGAGCTCCGGTCACATGACTTACCTCCATCCACTACCTTCTTAAAGGAGCTCCAGCCGCTAACACATAATACATTACTGCTAAATTAAAACCCCCAAGAGAGAAAAATAAACAAACAACAACACAGTGGATTTACGTTTTTTATTATTATATTTAGAAAATACCAGTTTTACCAGTATACCAATACTAGTACCAGTATCATTTTATTTTGTTGTGTTTATCCACCACACAATAAAGCCCGGCCTGGGAAAATACTGTCTGACATTCAACCAAAAAAGATTGGTGTTCACTGATTCAGTGTATTCTATATATGACTAAAAGTATTTTCCAACTCACATGCAGTTCCTCTCCAAACTGTTACAAAGTTAGAAGCACACAATTGTTCCAGACGTCTTTGGATGCAGCAGCATGACATCTTCACAAACGTGTTCCAGCATCACGATGCCCCTGTGCACAAAGCCAGCACTATGAAGATCTGCTTTCCATGGGTTGGAGTGGAAGATCTCCTGTTATAGAGCTCTGACACTCAAACACCTTTGGGATGAATGTGAACTGCACCCCAGGCCTTCTCACCTTCTCACCTTCTCACCTTCTCACCTCCATCACTACCTGACTTTACTAACACACTTGTGTCTGAATGAATCTCCACAAATGAAAACCATTCTAGGTGAAAATCTTGTGAATCTGATGAGAGAACGCTAGGAGTTTGCCAAGCTGGAAACAAAGCTTCAGAAAAATGGAGCTGCTTTGGAGATATCTCGAATATAAAACATACTCTGGGTTCTGAGTTTTGTTTACTCCAGAATTCCATACGGGTTCCTTCATTATTAATGTTCAATGTTGGAAATAATCGAAATTTTGAAACGGGTTTATTAGAGGGACAGAGCATGTAGGACGTTTTGGAGACAAGGTGAGGGAGATGAGATTGAGATGGTTTGGACATGTACGGAGGAGGGACATGGGGTATATCAGTAGGAGAATGCTGTGGATGAAGCTACCAGGTAGGAGGAAAAGAGGAAGACCAAGGAGGAGGTTCATGGATGTGGTGAGGGAAGACATGCAGGTAGTTGGTGTGAAAGAGGCAGATGTAGAGGACAGGGGGGTATGGAGACGGATGATCCACTGTAGCGCCCCTAATGGGAGCAGCCGAAAGAAGAAGAAGAAGAAGAAGAAGAAGAAGAAGAAGAAGTTGGAAATTATCGAAATACAGAATAAACAATGGAGGAGAAGGTGTGTACAAACTATTTATAACGCACTTACAATGAGTCAGTGACTGAGACATGACCTGCGCAGGAAGTTTCACATCAGTGACCTCTGAGTTCTTTGTGTTTAAATGCTCTTTTACTCCCGTGTTTCTCACAAATCTGAAGTTTAGAAGTACATGTTAAGCTATAACACAGATCCTGGGTGTATACAGAAATGCTAGCACACACACACACACACACACACACACACACACACACACACACACACACACTAATAAATTACAATCCTGCATCTAATATCACAGTGTATTAGTGTTTTGTTCTGCAAGAAAATATTTACGATTTAGGCAAATTATGATTGTGATGTATGACACCATTATCAGAACTCAACCTTCTCCACCCATGTTTACAGTCTCTCCATTTTTTACAGGCAGGCCTCTGGTTTTTAGTGTGGACTGAAAAAAAAAGAACAGCGTTGACATTTCAACATCTTTCCGATAATACGCACCAGCACACGCCCTCGTGGCCCCCCACTGCCGGGGCCTCATTCTTACACCAAGACCCTCTTTGGTGCCTCATGTGATGTGAAACATTTTGAAAACAGGAAACCCAGTGTGTGCAAGCCGTAGGCCAGTGACGGGAAAGTGAAATTTAGGGGTTCCGTTTTGCAAGAAAGAAGAACTTCACGTGTCGCTTTGCGGGAAAAAGAAATTGCCTGCTTCCTCTAACGTCGCCCTTCTACACTTCTCAAACAATAGCTGGTCTGACAGGCTCTAAACATAACGCCTGGCCGGAAACAGCCGGAAGGTCACCCGGGTCAGAGCGTGTTCTGAAAACGTGTAAACTCCCTCAACCCTTACAGCCTGCTCTACAGTTCACACTTAAATCTGAATTTAAACGGAGCAGAAGAACTAAAAAGAATGCCAGAGTCAACACAGACATGGCATGCTTGCAGCCGCCAGCAGGGGGAGCTATAAAGCAGTATATTTGTGCACCAATGTATTTCAATTAGCTTGTATAAGCAAGAAAAAAATCTCACAGCTGTCACAGCAGATCTTAATCCCTCACTCAAAAAATAAATGCAAATAAACAATGTGAAAGCACCTGCATGACATCCCAGTTTCAGTGTTTAATTTTATAATCAGGGGTAAAGTCAGCTTGGTCTGACCAACTGCAGGACGCGCTAGTCCTTTGCTAGCTGGTAAGTATTGTAAAGACATTTTTTTACAACAGGTTTCTCAATTACAGATACCAATGATAGATTTTTATGAAAACTAGACAGCATTAAGACAGAAAAACCCAAACATTTATTTACATTGTACGTCTGGAAAAAACACATCTGCCAAATGTCGTAAATGCTAATTATTTATTCGGGTAACAAGGAAGCTGCTGGAGAAGATGGTTGGTCTACCTGGTGGGTTGCTTATGTTTTGGTATCTGGTAGAAGATTTATTGAAATAATTATAATATAATAAAATAATCTGTATTTTATATAGTGCCTTAAAAAAGCACTTTTTAAGCATCAGATATGAAAGAAGAATGAATAAAAATAAATAATAATAATAAATTGAACAATATTTAAATAAAATGAGTAAATAAACATCTTTAGAAAAAAATCACAAAGATAAAAAAAAAAATTACAAATTACTTTTTTTAATTTCATTTTACATTTATGGCATTTTGGTAGAAACTTTTACTGAGAATCTCATTTACGTCTCATACACATGAGCAGTTGTGGATAAAGCACCTCATTAGCAGCTTGGTGCTGCTGGGATTTGACCACTGGATGGTATGATCTTGTGAGTAAAGCAGCAGTTTTTTGTATTTTTGTGTAGATTGTGAGATGATTGTGCATCGGTTCCTCCTTTCCATAAAGCGGATCTGCATCTTCCTAACCTCCAGGTTCTAGTGTACTAAATAAATACATTTTTCTCTGTTGCTTTATTAAATATATTGAATGTTTCCTTTGTGCGTTCCCAACGCCGGCTGGTCTGGATGAATATCCAGAAGGATTATAATCACACACCTGGGGCGATCTCGCTTCTCCTGCTACTATGCCTCTAGCAGCTCGTGATGATCAGCTCTCGTTCCTTTTAAAGGTCATTCAGTGTTCATTCACAAAACCAAACAAAAACGCAGCTTGTCACATTATCTGCTTCAAACGCTTTGATCTTGATCTGCTTGAACAGCAAATGGATTGTGTGTGTAGTTTGGGGTTTTCCTGGTTCTAACACACCAGCTCGTGGATTATTATAAAGCTTCTCCTGATCTTGTGATCTGATTCGGGCGTGTCGGGGAAAAAAACACTCAGGTGTGGATTTTTAAAAATTCCAGATTCATGCTCAACTCATGAACATCCTCACAGATCGAACGTGTTACGTATTAACTCTATGGACAAAAGGTTTTTGGACACCTGACCATAAGTTTGAGATTCATTCAGCCAGTTAGTAAAGTCAGGTACTGATGTAGGTGAGAAGATGAGGAGGCCTGAGGTGCATCAGCCTTCACATCCATGCAGGAGATCTTCCCCATCTTGAGTTTACCATATAAAACCGATCTTCATGGAGCTGGCTTTGTGCAGAGGAGCATTATCATGCTGGAACAGGTTTGAGTCTCCTAGTTTAACTGAAGGGGAAATTCTCACATCCAAAAACGTCTTATACAATTGTGGGACTTAAAGGGAACAGTTTGAGGAGGAACCTCATATGGATGGAAAAGTCAGGTGTCCCAATACTTTTGGCAATACTATGTATATTAAATCAAGAAAAAGACACATATTTAGTTATAGGAATATATTCAATACACATTCAAGACATTGTACAATTATCTTCTAACAGCACACCATGTTCCACTCAATATAACTACTCGAGGTGGTACAAGGAAGAAACCATGAGAGGAACCAGGCTTAAAAGGAATCCCATCTTCAACATGGTACGTTTTATCCCTTGCTGATAAACATACTGCTATTTTTAACTACTAAGTGGGAGTGATAGTCAGGCGGTATTAAGGATTGTGTTATGATTTTACGTATAAATTATATAACACATCTCCTAAAGAACATCTCAGATGTTTACTCCATTTAATGGCAGTTGATTTTTATGACACGAGGCACTCGAGCAAAAAGCCCACGCTTTGATTTTTCTCCACGTGATCCCTCTCAGGTCAACAACAGACGCTGGAACACGCCAGACTGGAGTGTATGGTTCCCATAGCAACAGTGTGTAGCTGCTAGACACAACATGAGCAGATGGGGAGCAAAAATATGGAAAAGTGGTTCCATTACACAGGATGGTGTGATGTGTGTGCATATATATATGAAAAAAAAAAAAAACATAAAGAAAGACTTCGATATCAGTCAGTAGCAGTGTGTGTGTGTGTGTGTGTGTGTGTGTGTGTGTGTGTGTGTGTGTGTGTGTGTGTGTGTGTGTGTGTTTGACCTCAGTGGTTTGTTCAGTCAGCACATTGAGCTCAGAAGGTTATATCAGTGAGAAAGCAGGAGGAAATGGTTTAACACAAAGCATCATTCTGCTGAAAGCCTTCTGTCTTCTGTCTTTCTAGGAAGGACGATCGATCAGCACATAAAACATTCACACATCCGCCCTTTCGCGGAAACACGGTTTTTGGCTGTGCGGAAATAGAAAGTGTGTGTGTGTGTGTGTGTGTGTGTGTGTGTGTGTGTGTGTGTGGTTGAGATAAAGAGATAGAAAAAGTGAGAGAAAAGACCCTGGACAGCAGAAAGACAGATACAGACAGAGAGAAAGAGGAGAAATAAGGGACAGAAAGAGACACAGAGGAGAAAGAGTGAGCGCAAGAGGGTGAGAATGAACGAGAGTGAGAAGGGAGACAGAGAGAGAGAGAGAGAGAGAGAGAGAGAGAGAGTAAGAGAGGGTGAGAGAAAGTGGAGAGTGGAGAAGGAAGACAGAGAGAAAGAAAAAAGGAGAAAACGTGAGAGTGAGAGGGGAGAGAAAGAAGTGAGAGAGAAACAGTAAGAGACAGAGAGAGAGAAAGAGAGAGAGAGAGAGAGAGAGAGAGAGAGAGATGACACTATAATAATGCTGACAGGTTTGGTTTATTGTTGTTGTGGTTGGTGTTTGGTTTCTGTCTTCTTCCTGAGAAAATTCCCAACTCTGCTTCTTCCCTGCACTCGTTCACCTCTCGGCCGTTTCACTCAGGATGCTTAAGATTCCCCAAACACTTTCTGATTTAAATACAAACATTCAGCATTTTATCTTCTCACAGAACTGTTGCTAACGCTTAGCATTAACTACAGACTGCAGCTAGCATGATTAGCCAGATCAGAGACTGTGAAAGATGTGAAAACAATATAAAAATAAAAAATGGCAGGTATGTGTAAAACTTACACAGAAAACACTCCATAGTGCTTTTCGTTAGTTTGTGATTGCATTCGCTTTGCCAGATTCATTCAACATGTTTCAGGTTCCTCAAAAAAAAACTGCTTCTTAACTCAAAATCAAGACTAAGTTTCAATTCAATTCATTTTTATAAATGTTTTAAAAGTTTGTGGACCATAAGGTTGATATGTTGATATGAATTTCACATTTAATCACCATTTACTGTTATAATAAGCTTCACTCCTCTGGGAAGAAGTTCCACTAGATTGTTTTGGACATTTGTGGAGATTCATTGGTCCAGTTATTAAAGTCAGGTAGTGATGTGGGTGAGGTGAGGAGGTCTGGGGTGCAGTCACATGAAGTCACAACTTTCATGTTCAAGGTTGAGGTCAGAGTTCTATAGCAGGAGATCTCTAAATCTTCATGGAGTTGGTTTTGATGTTCTCGCCATCCCTTCTGGCAGTTGAATTCATATAGAAACTGATACAAGGACAGAAAAAAGCAGTGGCTGTGGGTAGCTTTGGCTATATGTTTAATTTACGAGACCTGTTGCTAACATCTAACATAAACTACTTATAGCGATTCTCAGTTGCTCTAATGAACAAAAAATAGCAATACATACCCTCATCTGTACTGGTGGTAATGGGTATAATGGGAATTTTAATGTTGATTATGGAACCTTTAATGGATCTTAACTACTAGGAATTGTTTGCCTAATGGATACCATTAATGACCTACAGAACAACATGTAGAAGGGTTCAAGCTCAGTAAATAAGACATAGGAATTTGGATCAGAAGGTCACAAGTTCAAATCCCAGGTCTGCCACTGCTGGGCCCTTGAGGAAGGCCCCATTAACCCTCAACTGCTCAGTAGTCAGTCCTTCTGAATAACGACTTCTGCTTACATGCCATAAATGTGTTTACTTTTTAGGGAAGTGGTACCTTAGTGGTGAAGGCATTGGACTTTGTATCTGAAGGTTGTGAGTTCAAATGCCAGCCACCCCAAGCTGCCACTCCGGTGCCCCTGAGCAAGGCCTTTAACCCCCTTAACTTCTCACTTTTAGTATGAATGAGATAAATGTAAGTCGCTCTGGAAAAGGGCACCTGCCAAATGCCTTAATTGGTATCTGTTGGACACCAGTAGAGACCATAAGAACCTCACTGAGCATCCAGATTCCAGACATTTTTTACAATGGTTTCATAGGATTGCTAAATTAATTTAAAACACATTACATGATGGAAACTGTTTGTTTATGGTTTAACAGTTGTTTGTTATGATATTTGTAGCGGCAACCATTAGAATTTTTTCTTCTAATGTTTTTCTAGGAACACACAGGAATCCAGGCAGGACCAGATAATCCAATGTTCCAGATTAACCATAATAAATAAAATAATAGGTGTCATGACAATGACGTGTTTCGCAAACATTGTGTATATTACATGTACCGTATATTTTCTAGGAACTTTCCAGAATATTTGCGTCTACGGGACGTAGTGTGAACAATGTCCTAATCACGCTGACCTGCAAAACCATCATTACATCACATGTTTTCAAAACCTTGCAAGAACGTTATTTTTGTAACGTCACCTCTGTTGGAACCTGATGAATACATTCTGTTCTCAGGTTTTGGCTGATGACTGCATTAAAGCCTGTTTATGCACCAAAAACAAAAAAACAAATCAATAATACAAGCAGTGACTCAGGGTTTCCCAGACCTCTGCTCACACGCTGCAGTGCATCACATCTTTTCACTTTTTAAGAGAGTGTGTGTGTGTGTGTGTGTGTGTGTGTGTGTGTGTGTGTGTGTGTGTGTGAGAATCTGGAGCCAGGCCTCGTCCCGATTTCGGCACACAAACCGGGTCGTGTGAATCTGGCGCCGTGATAAAGCTCTAAATTAGCCTTTCACTCAGAGCCTGTTTGTGTCGCTGTGAAAAGAGCGATGCTGAGAAGGAAGCGAGAGTCTTAAAGGCATTGCTCGGTTGGTTACATCATTTCCCTTAATGTGCTTTTTGTTTCTTGTACTCATTGTTCATATGAAACCCATTAAACATCTACAAAAGTCCTGGGACACCTGATGTTTACAGCCGTATGTGGTTCTTCACCAAACAGTTACCATGAAGATGGAGACGCACAATTGTACGTCTGTGGATGCAGGAGCATGAAATATTCCCTTTAATTAATAATAACTGGGAGACTCAAACCCATGACAATGCGTCTGTGCACAAAGCCAGCTCCATGAAGATCTGCTTTACATGGGTTGGAGTGGAAGATCTTCAGTGGCCTGCGATATCGTCTGTAGGAATAAGGTGGTGGGAGGTGGTAACTCAGTGGTTAAAGCGTTGGACTCTGGATCAGAAGGTTTTAAGTTCTAATCCCACCAATCTTTGAGCAAGGCGCTTCACTCACAGCTGCTTTGGATAAAGGTTTCTGCCAAATAAATGTACTGGACAGCTTTAAGATGTCACTAAATGAGTATGTTTTACATGGGATGGAGTTGAAGATCTGATCCTCAACCCTATTATACACCTTCGAGGTGGAAATTTCACACTGACTGATGGCTCCTCACATAACCAATATCATAACCTGATTATGGATGAATCTTCACAGACACACTCCAAAATCTAGTGGAACATCTTCCCAGAAGAGTGGAGCTTTTTATAAGAGTTAAAGATCACTCAATGTTGAATGAGATGTTCGAAAAGAAACATTTATGCATTTGGCAGACCCCCTCATCCAGAGTGACTTATTATCTCATTCATACAACTGTACAGTTAAGGGCCTTGTTTAAGGGCCCAACAGTGGCAGTTCAGTGGTGCTGGGATTTGAACTCACGACCATTTGATCAGAAATCCAACAAACATGAGCACATACTGATCTCATCAATAAATTAATTCAAAAACATATTTGATGTACTGCAACATGCCGGCTTTAACATGACCCGTTCTGTGCGGTTTGCCTTTTTGTTCTCTGGTGTCTTGTAATTATTATGTGCTGATGCATCCAGTTAGTCAAGTTTCACCTGGAACCAAAATCATCTCCGTGTTTTTATGAAGGCTCGTGTGTTTACAATATTAATTGTATAACTACTAATGAGTGCCATTGTGGTTCTTTTAAATGATTTTTTTTTTGAAGAATGCTCATGAAGTTCTTGATGATTGGATGAGTTTTTTTATATATATATTAAAAGATTAAAAAACAATTTAATTCACTTAGAAACTGATACATGATGTTTGTTTTAATGTAATCTGGAAATGAAATATAAAGACATGCACTGATATGCGCTCAGCCTGTACTGCTTTTGTGTGAAATTTATTTTTTTATCATTATTAGTATTATTCTTACCCAAAATAAACAACAACATTTAATTAATTATAAAAAAAATGGAGACATATCAAGCTTGAAATATTAAAGAGCATTCAATGGACAATCCATAAAGAGGTTCAATGATCGAATATTGTAGTTGGTCTTATTATAATCCTATAATGAGAAACAATAGATAGATTATATATAATAATAAGATACAAATCCAGACCATTTACAAGCTAGTTTTACTTGCTAAAATTGTTTTAATTCATCTTGGAGCACAGTTATAATGTACTGGTTCCTGGATCATGAACTTCTGTTCAACCTAACAATGATCTACAGGTGGTCTCCTGTCCCTCGTTAGCCCTGATGGAGGCTCCACGCCGTTCCGGGGTGACCCAGATTTCCTCTTGCGTGCTCTCCCTTCTTTTGGAAGGTCCTATCAGTCATAATCAGCTCTGATGTTTTTCCTGTTTTTAAAAGCGTGTGAGCAAGTTGCATTGTGGGATCTCGTGACTATGGAGGCCATGGGAAGAAGACAGAGGAGTGAAAGCCAAGCATGCAGTCACTCTTCTCTTCCCCTCCCTCCCTTGGTCTCGCTTCCCCTTCGTCCTAATGTCCTGAAACCCTCCTAGAGCACCACTGCCCCCGCCACTGCAACTTGGCCCCCATTAGAAATCCCACCAGGTCATTGTGGGGGAGATCAGACAAGGGTCAGAGCCAAGGAAACTAAAGAGGAAGTTTTCACAAGAGTTTAGCTTTCTGCTAGCACTGCTTTTTCAAAACGGCTAAAGGAGATCCTCCTACGCCACCGTGGATTCACTGGAGTGGACAATTTCAAAGAGAGAGAGAGAGAGAGAGAGAGAGAGAGAGGGCACTCAATCATGGCTTTGGCCACTAGTATGTTGGAATGTGTCCAGCAATGAGTAATTGCATGCAAATTATTAATACACAATACAATCAATAATCTGTTTAGATTTCATAGTATGCACAATATATACTTTAAATATGTATATATGTATATGAATATTGACTTTCCTTATAACTGTATTTTATAACTGAATACATATGCAGCCTTTTCTTCTGAATGAAAAGATACAAATATAAAGATGATGATTTTTTTTTTTTTTTTTGGAAAAATTGCAAAAAAAAAAGTTAAATGCTAGATGAGAAACCAATAATGGAATCGAAATATCTTATACACAGCTAATACACATCAACACACAGAACATTACATTGCAGGGAATTCTTATTGTATGTTAGTAATGTTTTCATTCTGTCTGTTCTGATCATTTCTCTTAACAATTACATTATGCATTTGATAAATATTTCTCTGATCAGCTTCAAATTCCTAAACAGCTGTTGTTCATTATGAAAATTGCGTTATGAATTTTATCTCAGCGTCACTGAGTGTCCGGCGTGTCCCCGTCTCCTGCTGTCTGTATGTGGCATGGCGACAAACTGGCCCTCCTTCTTCTTGGGAGGCCTTTGTGCACCATCCAAAAAGGGAAAGCTCCCGGAGCCGCGAAAAAAAGAAAAAAAAAGGATTGAAAGAGAAAACGATCATCAAAGGCCATCTCTACATTCTCCTGGCTGCTGCGTGCTAATGCATTCTGACCTCAATAGACAACAGGGTGAATAAAGTGGGAGAGAGAGAAATAAAATCATGGCTGTCAGAGCTTTCTGGAATAGCATTCTCCAAATAGATTTTAAAGGGTAGAATAATAAATAAACAAACAAACAAACAAACAAACAAACAAATAAACAAATAAACAAATAAATAAATAAATAAATAAATAAATAAATAAATAAATAATAAATAAATAAATAAATAATAAATAAATAAATAATAAAATAATAAATAAATGATTTATAAATAAATAAATAAACAAATAAAATAATATAATAAATAAATAAATAAATAAATAAATACAATAATATAATAAATAAATAAATAAATAATATAATACATAAATAAATATATAATAAATAAATAATATAATACATAAATAAATATATAATAAATAAATAATATAATTAATAAATAAATATATAAAAACTAAAATAAATAATTAAGGCATATCTATCTATCTATCTATCATCTATCTATCTATCTATCTATCTATCTATCTATCTATCTATCTATCTATCTATCTATCTATCTATCTATCTATCTATCTATCTATCTATTTTTGTCTTTCTATCAATGCCTATTTCTAGAGATATAAGTTCATTTTCATATCTATTGGAAATTATTATTATTCCAGAAATAAACGTGTGAAATGAACAGAATCATCAGCAGAAAGATGAATTATTAAATTAAAGAATGTGTATAAAAAATATGGATGATTTGTTTCCTAATAATAAGATATTTTAGAATTCATAATGCACAAGAATAGAAATTTCCTATAATTCTATTAACACATTAGTATTCTGTAATTTTTTATACATGGACACATGTAAATATTTGCCTGAAGATCTTCACTGATAGATATGTTTATTATATGGACAAAAGTTTGTGGACATCTAAGCATAATATCAGTATGTCCTTTCTGGACATCCTATTCCACATCTGGTCTCAATTTGCTGTTGTAATAACCACCACTCTTTTGGAAAGATGTTTCACCAGATTTTGTGGAAATTTGTGGTGATTCTTACAGTCAAAAGGATGTTAGTAGAGTCAGGTAGTGATGTAGGTGAGAAGGTGAGGAGGTTCTGGGGTGCAGTCAAGGTTCACATTCACTTCAACCCATGGAACGCAGATCTTCGTGGGAAGTTTCTTATGCTACCGCAGCCAATTGTGTACAATTGTGCGGCTAAAATTTTGCGCTAACATTTTGAAAAAGAGTCAGATGACTGTAAAAGTGAGATGTCCCAATATTTTTGTTAATATGATGTAAATACCAGAGATGATGTCTCTTTTTCTCAGAATGAGCATTCAACTAGAACAAAAAAAAGACCTCTCAAAATCAAATAAACATTGTAGTAAAATTGCTCACTACATGGCTTTCCAAGAAACACACACTCAGCCCACGAGCCGGCTTTTCCAATGTTTGCGCTTTGTCTTCCGGCTGATGAGCTCCGAGTATCTTTTATTGAATCTGCAGGCGTTTAAAGAGCTGAAGATTACACTGCTGGAGACTGCACTCAGCCATGACAGTAATAGCCAAACACACTTTTAACACCACCGTGCTGCAGAGACTGGAACACATCCACTGCTACTTTAATCCACATCATACTTGGTTGTAGGAGATTTCCTCTAAATGTGTTCTTCATCAATTCTCTTAGAGGGTTTGGCTTGTCCTGTCACTTCCACTAGCACTTTAGAACGAGGTGACCTGCTCCAGGTCAATTGGTCTTTATATTGATGGTAGAATGCAGCAGACGTTTTGGCACCAGAGTCCCGGACACTGTGGCCAAAAGGTTTCAGGATCATCTCTGGTCAAGGAACCACTCAGGATTGTTGATCGGTGTTGGAGTGATTCCCTCATGGAACATTTTCTCTTGGAAACATTGCTGTAGTGTCTCATGTAAATTTTGAATGCTTTATAAAGGTGATTAATGCTCCATCATTCATATTTTTTTACCTATACACGGTTATTGTTATGTATAATAAATAAATACTAATCATATTGACGAGAAGAAGGTGAACTTTGGACACGTGGAGACCTGTGTGGTTGATCCAAGAGACTATCCCAGGATCACTGGGTGTAAGAATGGAAAAGACACTGGATGAGACACCAGTTCATCATTCACACATCCATTAACACACTTATTCAGACCACAGGACAATTTACATGTGCCAGTTGACCTAATAATATGTTTTATGAGGAAACCAGAGAGGAAATGTACATGGATATAGTGAGGATTTAGATTTTTTTTCACCAGACCTCAGGATCAAACCAGGGACCCATAATCTGCTCAAAGGTAAGTTTTAAAAAAACAAAAAAAAGCAGTTCCCAGGTCTGGAAAATGTCTTCTTGTCTCTTTTAGCTGACTGAGCAGCCGATTTTTCAGAGAAGGAGCATTTCCTCAAAGCTCTTTCTCTGAAATCATCTTGTGTCAGAATGATGATTCACTTGTTTTATTCCATTCATCTGACAGTTGTGAGAATTGAACTGGAACTACAAGTTCAAGCAGATTTTTGGACTAAGACAGGAGAAGTAGGGAGGGGAGAGTTCATGCTCGTTCTCACAGCCTGATTCCCGCCACTACACTCCCTACTCCAATCCTGTTTCACGCCCAGTGGCTCTCAATACATGACTGAGTGTGAGGGTGAATGAGCAGGAGGTTCCTTGTTGAAAAGTTTCAATTGTGTACTTTCGGTTCACTCGGGTCATCAAGGGGGAACTGTAATGTCTATCACAAGAGATCTGCTTTTCTGCTTAATCATAGTGGACATTGGAACAATGCCATTCGAGAAGTTCTCATCCACTGAGCGTTTATTATCACAGCCATCTCTCGTCTCTCACCATTATTTTTAAATGTGATCACAGGGTGTTCTGGCATGTGTTTAGAATAGCACCAGTTGAACAGCTGTACA
>NC_060900.1:28126165-28261165 GCF_014805685.1 Silurus meridionalis
ATATGTATGTGTGTATGTGTTTGTGTGTATATGTATGTGTGTATCTGTTTATGTGTATATCAATATGTAATCTTGCCCGCTGTAGTTTTCCTCTGCTTTGTGCACACGGCTTCAGATTGATAAATGAATACGAATCTGGAACTCTGTGAATTGATTATCTGTGGTTAATTATTTGTGTGTAATGAACCAATATTTGTTGATTAATTGGTATCTGTCACATCGTGCTAGTTTGTGTGAGTCCTTTAGCGAGCATGCTAATGACTCGGATACTAATTATTTTCGTGATTGGCACTTTTGAGTGCTGAACGCTTGCTCTTCATATGTGCTCTTGTCTCGCTCTGTTCCCTGCAAACATAATGAGTATGAGGGTGTGTGTTCGCGGGGGAAGGGATCTGCTCGCTTGGATTCGGTCTGTTCTGTTAGCAATGTAACCAGGATTAGCCTCGTGATGTCGTTTAAATACAGCATATCGGCAAAAGTATTGGGACACCTGACTTTTCCAGCTATATGTGGTTCTTCTTCACATTGTTTCCACAATGTTGGAGGCACACAATCGTACAGGACGTCTTTGGATGTTGTTGCATGAATGTGAACGTTGACCGCACCCTGGGCCTCCTCACCTCACCTCCCCTCACCTCACCTACATCACTACCTGATTTTACTGACACCCTATTGGCTGAATTTCTCAACTCAAAAATCAAGTGGAACATCTTCCCAAAAGAGTGGACGTTTTCAGAAAAACAAATGGAGACTAAATCTGGAATTGGATGTTTACATTTACTATTTGGCAAGTCCTCTTATCCAGAGCAGCGTACAATCTTTTCATTTATACAACAGAGCAATTGCAGGTTGAGGGCCTTTTCTTAAGGGCCCAACAGTGGCAGGTTGGTAGCCATGAGATTTAAAGTTCTAATCAGAAATCTTAACCACTGATCTTCCACCGCCCATGCTCAAAAACAAGCACAAATCTTATGATCAGGTGTGAATTTTTTTTCGCCAAAGAAATTTGTGGAATTGTGATCATTTAATCACATGACAAAATCCGACTATTCGTAATAGATGATATTTTTTGAGACAGCGTATTTCTGGTGCCGAGCTTCAGTGAAGCTGCGCAGTAATGCCATCTATTTCCTGTTCTTAATGGAGAATTCTGAATCGGGAGTATTGAATTTTAAATGGATCAGTGGATTGGGATCAGAGCGGAACAGTGCAATTACAGAGCCTCATAACAAAGAAGAAAAAATGCTCTCACTCACATACAGAACATACTAAAGCTCTGGGTTTAGTGAGGATGATCCAAGTATCAATACTTTCATTATTGGTGTTATTTTGAGGGTAATAATATTTTCTTAATGTAAATAGGCAGTAGTTCCTCTTTTAGTGTGCCTTCAGTCACCACAAATCAGCGTTCTGTCAATCAGTCATGTATCTTAGGATTGCTGCATCATCTGGACCTTCTCAGAGAAACAGCAGGAGAGTCGATCAATCAAAGAAGAAACAGGCTTAAAGAGGATAAAAAACAAGACTGTATTGTTCCATCACCAAAAAAACTATAAAGGGGAATAATTATTTTGAATATGGTTTATGTGTGGGATTATAATTTGATCTGATTTATTTTAAATAAATGTATGTATATTTAATAAATATAACAAAAAGAAAAGTCCAGTCCATTGCTGGCTTATAAAATACTGTAATCTCCACAGTAACACCGAACATAAAAGTGCATAGTATTGGATCGAAATAAATATCATATCACTTGACCATATTTAGTGCTCTGGACACCTTCATCCGTTCACATTGAACACCACAAAATGCATATGTTAAACTAGAAGATTCATTATAGGGTCATTAATCTTAACCATATTACAATGATTTCTCAAAATAACTATACAAAAACCAAAATGTAGAATGCCAGCAGGGTCTAGACCTCTCGACTCAAGGTTGGGAGATGATCTCAACCTCTCGACTCAAGGTCAGGAGATGATCTCGACCGTTCGACTCAAGGTCAGGAGGAGATGATCTTGACCGTTCGACTCAAGGTCAGGAGATGTGTGTGTGTTTTGCTTTTTATATCCTATTAATTAATCAATCAATCAATCAATCAATCAATAAATCAATCAATCAACCAACCAACCAACCAACCAACCAACCAACCAACTAACTAACCAACCAATCAACCAACTAACCAACCAATTATATTATTAATTGATGTATTTTTACTATTTGATACATTATTGTATAGATTTTTTTAAATAAATATATAATTTATTTTAGATTTTAGTATGAATTTACTATAGTTTGACTACATTTGATTGTACATGTATATAATGTGTATAGAACAAAGAAACAGAGGTGTAAAGAGAATCTGAAAGTCCTACTTGAGTAAAAGTACAGATACTTACTGAAACTCCATTACAAGTTAAACGTCACCAGTTCCAATATGACTTGAGTAAAAGTCTTTGAGTATCTGATTTAAACAGCACTTGAGCATTTGGAGGTATTGGACTCGAACACCAAGACACACATTAGTGAAAAGCCAAAAACGTTTGATTTGTGAGGTTTTGTTTCTTAAAATACAAATCAAATTGTACACCTGCATAAACACTGCATTACCCATCAACACAAACACCTCTTCAACACGCCAGACTCAAACAAAGATACAACAAGTCGGTCCAAAAAGTCATGAAGCAATCTTTCAAAAAGGCATCCTCAACAAACAAATAAAATGACATAATCATGTCACAAAGTAGAAAATCCATCAGTATTTAGCGGAAAAATCAAATGGCGATGGCGATATCACATCTCAGCAGTTAAAGCTGCCATGCAGAATGTAATTGGTGACGCTTACAGTCCAAAATATAGTGGAGTAAACAATTCATTTATTGGATTCATGTAGTGGAGTAGAGAGAAGAAGCTGCTTATATCTTTGATACTCATTAAAAGTAGAAAGTAGCCAAAAAATTACTTACAGTACAATAATGAAGACCAATTTACACCAATTTATTTACACCAATGCAAATAAACCAGTTGAACCTCTATAAACCTACATACAGACATGTGGACAAACCAACAGCGACACTGAAGATGCTGTGATTTAGGATGAATGAATGCAGTGTGTGATTTTATTCAGCTCTGCATGTACACGCCAATGAATGTGGTCTTTGTTTTGTGTTGTAGATTTCTGTCTGTCTGCTCATTCACTTCTACATAAACAGATAAAAATCACAGATTCTGTCAATTTCTAATCACAATCAATATATATATGGACAACAAATTTTTACAGAAATACAGAAAATGTTCCTCATATTGGATGTATTTATTACTTACTCATGTTTTGTATTTATATTAAAACACTTCCCTAAAACAGTATCATTCTGACCCACTCAGTATCACTGCATCACTGTTCAGGCGTGTTCAGGATGTCCGGACGTGCACACGTGACGTCTTATCTCATGGGTGTCGTGTCCTCGTGCGATATTATCTGACTTGTGAATGGGAGCCTGCAGGCCGTTCACACTGCTCTCATCAATGTGCCATTCTCCACAGGACGTTCCCTCGTGCACTCAATTCCAAGTCATGTGAGCCATGTGAGTGTGTGCGAGTGTTATGCATGTGCACGTGTCCATGTGGTACAGTAACGTAAAAAAAGATAGAATATAGTTTATAACTTCTGTATAGACAGTAATGAATGTTTTACTGTAGTGGACAATAGTGCAATAATTGTATTTTTTAATGGACTGCAGGTAATTTGTTAGAGACGAGTCATGTTTTTAAGGTAGAAGGTCAGAATCTGAGCCCAAGATTGAGTATGAGATGTTTGAGAAGGTCAACTCCATGCTTTAATTCCTTCCCAACTGCAGACTGAGAAAATGTACATTTCTCTTCTGTGTGCGATTTTTGCTGGTTGGTGTACACCAAGACTCTTCTCTGTTCTTGCACCGAAGTGGTGCAATGAACTTTTCCTAGATGTCCAAGCAGCTGAGTTACTGGAAATCTTCTAACAACGGGTAAAGACCTTCCTCTTCCTGAAACACTTGAACTAGCACTTTTTTTTGTCTTTGTTTAAAAAAAAAAGTGTCCTGTAGCTCTTCTGAATAAAGTTTCAATCTGATGGAGTCTGCAACCAAGAGAAAAAAGTGCTGATTTGTTCTATTGATCGCGACTCAAAACACTTTTGCTTTCAATAAGAACTTCTGCCGAATGATGTAAATGTAAATGGAAGATTAAAATCATATCCAACCATCAGATCTTATAGTCCGGTGTCCAACTTTTGTCCAAATATTGTTTTTTTTTCTTTTGTATAAATTTAGTTTTTTAAATTATTTTTATTATTAGACTATTAGAAAAAGCACAATATATTACCATGTGGGTCCCTGTGACTGCGCTGTTACTATAGAAACCATGGAATATTTGTTGAATCGTGTGAATATAAACCTGCATTTCGAGTGATAACCGACCCACCTGTCAGATCTGCTGAATCAGCAACTACGTTCATAAAACATCTCAGGCATCCACATGCTTTTTCTCATATCTATAATTTATAGTAAACCTGCTGTAAGGTATTGTTGAGATTTATTTATGAGACAATAAATACAGCTACCGATTACATCATCAGTTTCATACCTTCCATAGTCACCTTTTGGTGTTCAGCATGCCTCCACTTGCCGTGGACTTGTCACAGTGCTTCGATGTGTTCCTGAACACCTGGGCCTCTCCACCTGTCTCTACAGACTCATTACAGGAGCGTGGTATTAATAAGACGCTGTCAGAGAAGCAGAACGTTGATATGCTTTATGATAGGTGACTTTTCCCATGTTAGAAAAAGCCTTGTGTGGTAAAAGACCAGCCTGTTTCGCTATATGGCACATCCATCAACAGTCATCCCGCTACATCGAGAAGTCTGGACGCAGATGTCTGGACGTGTTTCCTCAGTCCGGGATCCGTCATCAAGCATGACATTAACCTTAATTAGGTTGGAAACCAGCGTGGCTTCAGTCAGCTGCGTTAAGCAGAACGGTCACAGCAAATCCCAGCTGTAGGATGACATGATGGTAATGTGGTTAATAAGAAACGTAGAAACAATTTGGTACGGACGCACTCCTGCTCCGTCGCTAATCACTGGGATTTTTGTGTGAAACTCACCGTGTAGAAGAGAAGGACGGCACGAGCGCTCGGTTAAAGGAAACCCGGTCCTTGTATGGAGAACGTGCGGGAAGGAGAAGCCCATGTTCTAGTTAAAGGAGTGGATCAAATCTTACATGGTCATTAATGAGCTTCTCAATCGCCATAAATCAAATCAAACACAAAGTTTCGTTTGTATGAACATTTTTTTCTTCTCCTTTCTTAAAAGTATAACTAAGTAGTAACTCTGTAAATACTGTATATCCAAACTCACTGCTGCCACGAAAACTTTTACTGCTCCTAATTACAAAACGATGTTCAGGAAATAAACACTACATAAACAATTACACGATAGTTTTACACATTTGACCCATTATGGTATGTTTAAGATACAGCTTTCTACAGAACAAAGCATCAACGTTGTTCCATTCAGCGTTAAATCTCCTTCAACTCATTTCTGTTTGGAAATATTTGAAATATTTCTATTTTGGAGATATGTTTTAATCAATTTTATTTTTATTTAATTCAATTCCATTTTATTTAATAGAAAATTCTATTTGATTCCTTTATTTTTATTCTTGATTTATTTACATTGTTGTTCTCACTTTATTTCTGTATTTCTGCACGACTGTGTGTATTAGTGTCATTTCTAGTTTAATTAAACTAACACATTTGATGTGGCTTCACTCTCGGAGTTGGTTTAACAGCAGGCTTTTGTGTGTATTCCCTCATGTTTTCTGAGACACCTGTAGACATCTGTAAGGACCCTGACACGGCAAGCCGGCTGTCAGCTGCCTGTCCTGCCCTGAACCTTCATCAGCATTTTCAGCAGCTGTCACTGGAAATGGAACATGCTCTCTCAGGTTCAGTGTCAGAGTGTCCCAGGGAGACGCAACCCACTGATTGGGTTTTCAAAACTCGTGATTGTGGTCTAGGAGAAAAGAAACCTGGGATAGCAACAGGGGCAAACATGATTGAAAAGATCGACTCTACGATCCTTTCAGTTGGTTCTTCTTTAGCTCGCACTTATTTGTTGTCGCTAGCTTTATTTCTGTTAGCAGATCTTTCTCAAGGTTTCATAGTGATGCAAAGCGTTTTATTCTCCAACCGCATTTTAGTGCCACCTTAAAAAAGGGGTTTATTTGATATCATTCAGACTTTACAAAAGAGATGATTTCCTCAATGTTTGTCAGATTTTCTTCCTGGATAAATGACATTTCCTACAGAACCGCTGCCGTGTCCATTTGCTAATTATAACTCTGTACTGATGCGGAGATTAAGTAGGAGTTAAATCCTCACCTAAAGTGGGATTGAACCAAATCCTCCACACCCCTTTTATGCAAAACAGCAAAAACGTTTCTCGCAATTCTGTGATTTCTCTCAAAACTATTAATAACTTAATTAATTAATTAATAAAAACTATTAAATGACTTATTATATTATTATTAAGTATTGCTACAACTTTCTTATCTAAATATTTTGACTTTATTGTCATAATTTCGATTTTTATTCCCGTATTGCTATAAAATTATTGTCGGTTTTTTTTTTTTTTTTTTTTTTTAAGGTGCCACTAAAACGCTGTCCTGCTATTCACTATAAACTATATGGAAAAATATTTGTGGACTTTGTGAAGATTGGTACCTGCATCCCATTCCACGTGTGGTCATCATTGGCTGTTATAATATCCTCCAATGTTCTGGGAAGATGTTCCACTAGATTTTGTGGAGATTTGTGGAGATTCATTTACCACAAGGGTGTTAATAAATGTACTTTTTTACTGTAGGTGAGGTGCGTAGGCCTGAGGTGCAGAAAGAATCTTCTCCCACTTCTTTCCGTGGAAAGAAAGTGTTTAACTGAGGTCCTTCTTTGCCTTTTACCAGCACTTCTTGCTGTAGATGGACTGCAGGTCTAGGATCTCAGGGCTAACTGAGCAGATTCATGGTGGTTGAAAGTATACTATTCTCTATATACACTTTATGGAGATTTTCTGTGGATTTTGTTGAGATTGGTATCTGCATCCCATTCCACATTTAGTCCCTAATTACTGTTATAACAGAAGTTATATTCTTCTGAAAAGATGTTCCATTAGAGATTTGTGCTCCTTCAGCCACAAGGGGGTTAATAAAGTCAGGCAGTAATGTAGGGTGAGGAGCCCTGAGGTGCAGAAAGAATCTTTTCCCAATTTTCTCCATGGAAGGTAACTCATGACCTTCTGATCAGAACTTCTTAACCACTGAGCTAACCAATCCCCAATTCCAGACCTGCAGATGGACTGGAATCTCAGGTCTGTCCTGATTGGTGTTTTTCCACAAACCAGGCTGTAATGTTTTCATTCAGGTTGCTCTCAATGGTGCAGGTGTAAAAGGCGGCAGTTTGAAGTCTCTTAGGCATCTAAGATGGAATGCTGACAGCTTCTTCACCAGGGTGTCAATGTGACAGGACCACGAGAAGTCCTGCATGAAGTCTGACACCAAGATATTGAGAACACTCCACTCGTTCCAACCTGGTCCCTTTGATCATAAGTGGGTGGTAGTTCCTTTTCTTTGCACTGAAATCCTTGCTGACATTCAGGAGGTGATTGTTCTCCTGGCACCAAAACTCCAGGCTTTCAGGTCCTGTAGAACCCAGTGTAGCTGAACTCACAGCAGCAGTAGAGGAGCTTTTTTCCTAAACACAGGAAGGTGTGGAAGAAAAAGACCACACGTTTCACTTCCATACAGTGGGTTAATGAGAAATGCTGCAGCCACGTGATCATCATGAAGGAGTCATGCCGTGCCAGCGGTTTGAGGAGCCCCGTCACCATGGAAACAGAAGCCATCATACCTCGGCATGTCTGACCCTTCTGTCTGCCACTAAGATGTGTTTAGGATCACGTAGGCTCTGCTTCAGCATGGGTGACCTAAAAACAGATGGAAAAGTCCTGAAGATCACAGGTGCACATTTCTGTAGGGGTTAATACACCTAGTCTTCAATTCGTTCATTAAACTCCAAGCTCCTGATGGTTGAACATTTGTGCAGAAGGGAATTGGGAAACAAGTGTACTACATTAACCTTGAGGACCTGCAAATATAAAAAAAAATATCCCTCCAACCTCCAGTTAACATATTGTTTAAAATATATGAAAATGTTAGTACAGTCATCCTTCGATTTAACGCGGTTCGAATCATACTTTATCGTGATTTGCCACATAACTGATAGATAGGAGAAACATCTGAGTAAATGTACTAGAGTTCAGACATCATTGTTTACTCCTAGAGTGATGGATTTCCAAAGGCAATGGGACTCTTGACAAAAAGATGTATTACGTGAACGTCTCTCCTAAGCAAAGCAGAAATGTGAATGGTGTTTGCAGTCTCATGGTTTTGATCATGAAGTTGATTAGGATGAGAAATGGCCTGTGGAATGATCTGCTTGAGTTAGATAAGATGATGAGATGATTTGCATTTGCTGTGGGATGAAATTCATAATTGTCTTTTGAAGCATGGTGGTGGAAGCGCACACAGGTCAGTCAACATTTGGTGCAGCATCGAACAAATCCTGCAGGATGCCGGGCCAGAAAAATGCTCCAGCATGTGTGTGAAAAAGACTGTAGCAAGGCCTAGCAGTAAAAAAGATGTGTATCTCCTGTGCAGCTTCTTTAGCACATCCTTTGCTAATTATCCTGTAAATTATTCAGCTACAGGCAGCTTCATCAGTTATACGTTCTCAAAAGGGCACGCTGAAGCACTCAGTTATCAGGGGATTTTACTCCACTAAGCTTCACGTGTTAGCAATGACCTTTTTGGCATCATACAACATAGCTGTGAAATCACAGGAGCCATCATGCTGCGTGCGATCTGCCCAAAGCTGCAGGAAAACCAACGCAGATTCCATGGATTCCATCATTCCGTTTGGCAGTCACAGGGTTTAGACGGCCACAGGCGTCGAAACCCTTCATCCAAGTACTGTTCAACCCCCAAGCATGAGAGACACGTGGGCTCAAGTGATCTGAAATGAGGGTCAGGCCATTCATTGCTAATGTCAAGCTTGGCATAATGCCCTGCTCTGTTTTTCCATATAAGGGGCCTGGCTGCTCTTGTTAGCTCTGTTATTCTTAGTACAAACTCTGCAAGAGGGGAAAAAAAATAATGGCATCGGATGACAGATTGGCCATGAATGAGGCCGATACAGCAACATGGCACTTATAGATGCAAGTGCCAGCTTGTCTTCAGCACGCCGCTAATAAGGCTGTAAAGATTTATCCTGATTATGATTTAAATTCAGGAAAGTGGAAATAGATATAAATTAGTATCAGGAAGAACTAACACACTGTGCATGTGCTCGCTTGTTTGGCTTTATGCCCATGCAGGTGTAAGCTCTTCAGCCTCAGGAAAAGAAATCATAAATCCTCATAAATCTCGAAATCTCCGAACTCCTGTCCGGCTGTCACTGGAGTCAGACGGTCAGTTATCATCGTAACATCCAGCTGCAAATCAAACGCGAGTGAGAATGATCATCACGCTGGTCATTAGCGAACTATCTGTATGACCGTAAGCAGCAACAGAGATGCTGTTGGACTGCTAATTGTGTTTGCGTTTGTGAAATGTAAATCATTTATAATTAAAACATCTCCCCTTCTTCTCCAGCTTGATTACCACCCCCATCATTTTCCCCTGGCCCCCCTCTACCCGTCTGCTTTCCACCCATCCTCCATTCGCTATCTGGACTCACGGATGTAGCTATCGAGCAGACGTATTAATGAGGGGCGATACCTCGTGAACTCATGGCTCATTTGAATAATATAACACAAAGTTCATTGCATTTTCCGAGATGCTTTAGCATTTGCTTTGGCAGGAGCAGGCGATTAATTTTTTTTCTTCCATTATTTGCGCATTACACACGTCGAATAAACCTAAAAAAAGATTTAAACACGTGAGCTCGAACCCATCGCCACTGAGAGAGATCCCCGAGCAGCTGTTCCCAACACATATCGGGATGTTTCCCTTTTTGAGCCAGGGAGCGATGGCGTAGTTGCCTGTAACGCTGGCGTTCGCAGAGAACAGCTGTTCATGCTCAGGTCATGTTTCCTCACTGATTAGCATTACCACATGGAACCGTGCGAGCTGTGGCCTTCCATGGTGGCTGACTATTTATAAACACGGCGTGACGTCAATTTGTTTGAAGCTCAGCCTGGGTGTGAAAACGCAAGATTTTTTTGGGTCTGGATAAAGAGACGGCAAAAAATAAATAAATATAAGAAAACGAGTGTTGTTCTTTTTTGGCGTTTGATTTAATCATGTGCGGGAGGAAGGGAACCCCTCGGTTCTTGTCCTGTTAATATGGGAAAACCCACCCTTTTCTTCTCCTTCCGTCCTCTCTCTTTTTGTCACCCCCCCTTCGTTTTTTTTTACATCTCCGCCTCTGCAGTAAGCCTCACCCACTCTGTATCCAATGACAGCTTGAGTTTCATCCTCTACCCCTGCATGGCTGCCGAGTGCGTAGCCATGAAAAGGGTGTGTGTGTGTGTGTGTGTGTGTGAGTGTATAAGGAAGAGATCGGATTGCGTGGGGGGAGCGCGTAACGAGCCCCGCACAACGTCTTGATGCTGACAGCGAGGAAATCGTGCTTACCTGGAACTGTGATGAAACAGTAGCTCTGGAGGGTTGTTTCCCACCGGGACGGAACGTAATTGCCGGCAATAGTTGGCGTAAATTACACCTATCCACAAATTGCCCATGCATGCACCTGCCCATTGTATGTCACTTTATAGTACCTTTTTTTTGAGCCGGAGTAACTCGAGACCATATATATTAAAAAAATACGAAATACAGGACAAATGATTGTTTGTAATTGAAGCTTTGGCCTTTAAGTTTTTATTTGTAATCTGAAAGTACCGGGTGTTTCATTCAAGCTAAAATCAACAGCATGGCATTTCCAAATGGCACAATAAATCAATAAAATGAGCAACATCACTGACTGTTTTTTCAGAAAATGATCTTAATCTTGCAACAATGCCAAAATATATTACATATAACATCTACATTATATGGACAAAAGAATTGGGACCACTGCTGAAGGTTGTTTCCCCAAAGCTGAAGGCACACAATTGTCTTTGGATGCAGTACAATGAAAGTTCTCCTTCACTGGGACTAGAAGACCTAAACCCGTTCCAGTATCACAATACCCCTGTGCTCCATGAAGTTCTGCTTTACATTGGTTGGACTGGAAGATCTCCTGCTATAGAGCTATAAACCCAATTAAACATATTTTTTAAGAAGGAATCTAAACGTTGACTGCATCCCAGGCCTCCACACTTCATCTAAATCAATACCTGACTTGTGGAACATCTTCCCAGTAGAGTGGAGATCACTGAAACAACAAATGGGAATTAAAAGGGCTGCCTGTTGAAAACAATCTTATACTCAGGTGTCCACAAACTTTTGATATTATGGTGTGTAAATATGTATATATGTATAGCTTCTAACACATGGTTCCTTTGATAGCATCTTCCAAAACTTTATTTTTGTCACTTATGTTATAGCAGCTTTAACACTTCTTCCTTCACCAGCCTCTGTTTTTTATTTCCTTCTTGATGTTAATAAGAAAAGAATCCCAGTGTGTCAGGTTACAGTTTGTCAGGAAATGACAAAGCCCCCGAAAAAACCTAAACGTCCACATTGACACTGGAGACTCCTTCCTTATAAGGTAACATTTGAATATGTATCCATATAAATGGATTTGCTTTTTATTCAAAAAAAAAAGTGACCTAACATCGACGCTTGAGGCTCAGGCGTTTAAAATGATATATAGTTTCCCATGATTACTCTCGTCTCAGTTCACTGTGGTGTGTCCACTACTGTAGCTGCTTTTTTTTCTTTAGAGTTTAATTGTGATTTATAATCTATAATCAGGATGTTGTACCAGGGTTATAAATCGGATTTCTGGAATCAATACCCATGCAGCATAATTTGTGTGCGCTTCTCCTGACGATTCATTATTCGCACATTCGCTTTGCACTTCACGTCTCACTCTTATGGGTTTGTTATTTTACAGCTATAGTTTAGACGCTTTATAGCCCCCAGCTCCCACATCGGACATACCCACTAACACTGATGCAAGGGTGAGACTGTTCCTTGTGTTCCCACCGATTTATAAGGTTCGTGTTATGACTCTAATTACGTTTTGTGGGTTTGATATGAGAATTGGGAATAGATTCATTCATCCAAAATTCCCAAAGCTTTTTTTTTTTGGCTTAGGAGCATCATGAAATTCCAGAACGGATACTGTATAGTGTTAGAACAGGATATGTAGCGTAACGTGATCCAATATCTGCAATATAATTAGGACCAGGACATTCACCATTTTGAGGACACGGATGTCACAGGTCAATGTCGGTGACCTAACAGTGCAGCCTTGGTGAGAACGTGTGAGTTTATGAACCTGTGATTGGTTTTTCAAGGACACACTGGGTGTGTCACGTCAGCTGTAGTATTTTATTGGCGTTTCACGAGACACCACCATGAAGTTTTTCTACATTTTTCCAGCCAAACAGACTTAAAGGAGACGAGATGTGATAAACTTCAGATGAAGATTATAAAACGGAGATGTGTTGTTATATAACTGTTATGCGATTTGCACACGCTGTTACCTTCGGTACGCCGAATTTCCTAGACAGTCTCACGAGTTCAAAACATTGCCAAATATGGCTAAATAGCAGTGATGTTGTTTATGTCTTTCTGGTGATGGAAGCTGTCTCTGGTCTGATTGGCTGTTTCTTACACACACTCAAGCGTGGTTAGAAATCAGTCCGCAAAGTGAGTGTACATGTGTATGTGTGTGTGTGTGTGTGTGTGTGTGTGTGTTTCATGCCGTGGTCTGGAACCTTCAGATCTGCGTCACAGCTCGACTGCGCCTCCTCGTTTTTCTGATCCAGTCAGGTTTTCTATACAAAGCCCCCGCTGTTCTGCACCACAGCACTTCCTCCCTCGACTCTCCACTTAAATGACTGTGGAGGCTCTTCCGTCCTTCCAGCTTTCTCCCCCTGATTATACAGCAGCATCACGCGCTCTGACGGAAGCAGCTCTTACGCTATAGAGATCATCATCATCACAATAGCCTCAAGGATGCTGGCTTACTCACACGCCCTCACTCTCTCTCTCTCTCTCTCTCTCTCTCCGTCTTTCTCTTCATCGCTCTTTCTCTTTTTCTCACTCGTTCCTTCTCGTTCTACGCACACGTTTCCCGGCACAAATATACATTAGGACTCCATTCTTTTGGGAAAAAACTGTAGGGAGTAGGCGGTGCTCTAATTTACACAAACACATACAAACACACACAAACACACACACACACACACACACACACACACACACACACACACACACAAACATTTTCTTCTTACAAACGCATTTCCTTTCTTTTTTAATTTGATTTGACTTCATCTGTATCATGGGTTTCCCATCACGCAGAACACTATAACACAGGATTATTGAATGCTCAACTCTGATTGGTCAGAAGGTGGTGGATTATTTTCTACAACACCAACTCTGACAGATGTTTCATTTACAAAGCAAAGCACAAGTGTGCTAGATTCTATAGTAGGAGATCACTCAAGGGGATTTCCATTAGATTAGATTAGATTAGTTTTTAGATTGATAGTATCCTGTGTCCTAATAAACACGTATCAGGATGCATTTATTAGAAATTCTAATTGAATTGAATACCTGAATTTACTAACACTTTTGTCACTGAATGAATGTCCACACATCTCCCCAACATCTAGTGGAACATCTTCTCAGAAGAATGGAGGTCATTATAATAGCAGATGGGGACGGGATGTTCAGAAAGGACCGCAAAGGTGTCCACAAACTTATATGGTGTATAGCCTTTTGCTAAGAATGAGGTTCCAGTGGCGTTTAGGGTGTTTGGAATGGAACATTTGGTGGTGCCCTTGTGGCTGTTATCCTACTTTTTATCACATTATAGCTGTTTATCTCATTATAGCTGAGGAACCAGCGATAAGCGTTCCTGTTTCTTTCCTCTCCTTCAATCTGCCTGGTTTGGTTCTTCCCCACCACTGGAGTGGGTTCTAGAGGCCATTTTGGATATCCATAAGATTACAGAACAACACAGGAGCTTTGAGGATGGATTTGGACTGTAGTTAATATTAACTGTCTGCTACAAGGTTTCATTTAATCACCATCACTGTGCACCTCAACAATGCTGAAACTGAAATAAATGGACATTCGGTGATGAGGATCAGGATTTGAAGTCTGGTTTCTCTAAAGGTTTCTTCTTTATGAAGTCTCAGGGAGTTTTTCCTTCACCACAGTCGCCACTGGCTCAATCATTAGGGATGAACTTTTAGGGATGAATAATTATATAGAACAAAATCTTCTAACAAATTATTTTATTATGTCCATTGTTAAAAGTGTTCTATAAATAAAAAATAAACTGAACTAAATTAATTGATAAAAATGTCTGTAAGTCGTTCTGGATAATGAAGCAGCTGTCAAATGCCATAAATGTGAAGTTTTTCATATGGATTCTTCAACGTCAGTAGAATGAAGTATGCGAGATATTCTGGTAAACGCATTTTTTCCAGTCTTTATTTCCTTCATAAATCACAGAATGGCCACGATTCATTTGGTAAATGTTTTTACTTCTAATATTGACCTGTGTAAATAAATATCTGTTTGACTGATCGTGTAATGTCCTCTACATTTTTCCCATCATTCCACATTCAACCTGACAGCTCCTGTGGCATAACTGCTGAAAATCAGCAGGAAAAAGCTCCGTATTAATAGCCTTCAGATTACTGCAAGATCGCTGGCTGACTCTTCCATGATTGAGGTCAAGGCAGATGCTGAGGCAGCGCTCAGGTTTTTTCAACATCTCTGTGAAAAAGGAGTCTCCTCGTCCTTAACGATGCCCCCTACACCCTTCACTACAGGCCACACCCATACGCAATGCACTTATATCCACCCGGAAGAGTGATAAACTTAATATTGCATCTCTGGGAGAAGCGTAATTATCATCTTTACTGCCACCTTTAACCTCTCAGTTACCTCATCAACACGCAATTTTATTTCACGCCATAACATATAAGTCTCGATTAGTTAACGATGGACGCTGTTTCATTGGCAATCATGGAGGTGTCATTTATGTGCGCCAATTCTGGAGTTTATTTCAAAATCAATATCGGTGTGTTTATCGCCTTTAACTGCCTGTTATGTCCCATCTTTTAAGTTAATGTTTTTTTGGTGCAGAAACCCGGGGGGGGCAGAGGTTTATGATGAGTATTATCATCAACTCCGATCATGTGTTCATCTATTAGTCCGTTCCTGCTTGCCATACTCTCAACTTCTGGCTAATTAGCAGTAAATGGGGGGCAGTCAGCGCTGACATTGCAGTTAATTAGCGCTTTTTTTCTGCCTATTTCCACATCAGCCTTCCTAAAGCTGGCTTTTCAGCACATAATCTGTCCTCCGTGTGCATCGCTCCATTGTTCCCTTTCGCTGTGAAATGAATTGTATTTAATTTCCATGACTGCTGTCATTTAGTCTCACGGATGTCACAAACCTATTAAAAGTCGATTTTATGGCCACTTTCCCAGCAGGCTTTGCGTTCCACACCATTAACAATGACCTATCGAGTGATCAGAGGACCGGACGAGGTGATTCAAAGTGCCTGGCACGGAGAAACGTCGCTCCCATGAGTGTGTATGTGTATTTCAACACCAGGCCCGTGGAAAACCTGTGAGTAAACAATCGCATCATTAAAGTGTAATTTGGCCAAATAGCAGCGATTACACGAGGAGAAACGACGTATCGATCGGCGATATCATTAGAAAGCAAGCGAAGGTGTTTGAAGCTATGCGTGCAATGCATCATCTGCGGCTGATTGTCTGGCGCTGCCGCTCGCCGTCTGGCGCTCCAGTCTGACAGCTGTTTTGAGTCCTGCAACGTGCCAGACTTGATCTCAGCTGCTCTGCAGTAATGCCCTCATCCACCCCGTTCCCCCACCCCCAGAATGACTCTCGTGCCCTGATGTAATGCCATGGCTATGCTTTGAAGTCTGATGGAATGCCAGGGTTACGCCTCGAGGCTTCTGATGAGCCAAAAGAAGGTCTCTTAATGTTTTGAATGGGGGATGATGGAGATCTTTATCCCCTAACAACACTGTCGGTGAGAGACTACACTTCAGCTTGGCCTTGCCTTTTGTGTTCCTCATGGGAAAGTTGACACAAGTAGGACGTGAGTACCGGGAGTGTGTGTGTCTCTGTCTAGCCAGACTATAATGAAAAAAAAAAAAGATTTAGTTAGCATTTGCAGATACTTGACTTGCTCATGTGCCTCCTGTTTTCACTGATCATCCTTTGAAATGTTTCTACAACTTGATTGGAGTCCACTTGTGGTAAATTCAGCTGATTGGACGGAATGTGGAGATGCACACATCTGTCCATAGAAGGTCCCAGGCTGTAGACCCGTTTGTAGACCCCTGAGACATGACTGTATCGAGGCACAGATCTGGGTGAGGAGATGGAAACATTTACAGTAAAAAGGTACAGTAAAAAATACTGTATGTGGGCGGAGTCATTAAAAATTCGAAACAATCTGCTGTTAGTGGCAATTCATCAGTGTGTCCATGAGGGAAAAAATAAACGTTTTATTATTTTAATTACTATATATTTTATAGAGCTTAAATAAAATTGTCTGTAATACACTATATCATCAAAAGTATATTATAAAAGCATTATTAAGATATTATAATAGTGCAGAAAAAAACACTGTAGTAGTAGTATTAGAATGTCAGTGTGTAAATAATCAAAGACAATTTCTGTTCTTCCTTTTCAGTCCATCTAAGGTGAACAAACACATGTCCCATAAACCAATGGGGACCACATAAAGCACACAAGATCTCCATCAGCCGAAGCTCTTACTCACGGAAGCACCAGAATGAATTATCTGCTTTTTGTGGGAGATGTGCTTTCTAAAGAGGTCCTAATGTAACTTCCTGTACTGGTTTATTAATGTGAAGCCCCCTCCTCCCCAGACACACACACACACACACACACACACACACACACTCCCCATCTCTCAGATCCATAATGTACCACATCCTACTATCCTGTATCTCCTACACAGGCTAAATGTTCCTTATTACACATGTACAAATAATATGTAGGTCAAGAATCGAGTCAAATGGAGTCTCTTTACAATTAGGTAATAGATCATCCCATGGTACATCAGAATCAGGTCAATCAGAATGTGTAGAAGAAAAAGAAGGCCATAAAAAAGATGTGTATTAACTGGTTTATACGCCTTCTTCCTCTCAGTATTATTATTAGTAGTAGTAGTTATTTTATTTACATTCTTTTATCATACTATTTAATCAAATCACCACCAATACATCAATACATTTATAATATTGCTGAAAAACTGTAGTGAAATATATATTTTTGTCTTATATTAATATATATATATATATATATATATATATATATATATATATATATATATATATATATATATATATATATACACAGCGATCAGCCAGAACATTATGACCACCTGCCATTATGACCACCATTGTGTTGGTTCCTCTTTTGCTGCTAAAACAGTCCAGAGCATCAACATCATAAACTTCTTCAGCAGTTTGAGCTACAGGAGCTCGTCTGTTGGAACGGAACCACACGGACCAGCCTTCACTCCTCATGTGCATCAGTAAACCTCGTCCCCCACGACCCTGTCGCCGGTTCACCACTGTTCCTTCCTTGGAGCACTTTAGATAGATTCTGACCACTGCAGACCAGGAACATCCCACAAGAGCTGCAGTTTTGGAGACGCTCTGACCCAGTCGTCTAGACGTGACAATTTGTCAAACTCGCTCAAATCCTTATGCCTATTTTTCCTGCATCTAACATCAACTTTGAGGACAAAATGATCACCTGCTGCCTAATAAATAAATCCACATACTAAAAGGTGTCATGATGAAGATAATGTGTTCTTCACTTCACCACACAGAATGTTATAATGTCATAATGTTCTACGTGATTTGGGAAGTATTCAGAGCCTCTTCACTTTTTTTTAATGTTGGTATGTTGTAGCCTGATACAAATCCTTTTGTAAACTCAAATAGATTTTACAAACCATCAGCCTACACTCACTTCCCCATACTGACAAAACGAAAACAATTCTAGAAATAAAATTAGCTTATTTACCTTCCGTTTCTCTTGAACGTTTCCGAGACGTTTCTACACCGTGACTGGAGTCTACCTGTGGAAAAGGTTATTGATTGAACATGATTTGGAAAGAGACACACACCTCTGTATAGACGGCCTCACAGCTGGCGAAACGTGTGATATTTATTTTTACATTAATTAAAAAAATAAATTATAAAATTCAGTTTTCACTTTGACGCTACGGGAAATAATCAGGCTGCACCTTAAAGTAAATAAATAAATAAATAAATAAATAAATAAACAGGGCATTCGTACCGAATTAAATTTTATTAAAATATTCAAATTTAATTTAAATATTTATGTATATATTTATTTATTTAAATACGAAAAATAATTAAATACAAATGACTTTTTATAAAATAAGCCGAATTGTGCTGGAATATAAATATACTGAGAGCTCATCCCAGTTTTTAACTCTAACTGTGAGATGCATTATGCCCAGACCCTGGAGAGCGACTTGGAAAGCTGAGGTGGATATAATAAGTCGGGAAGTGTGAGATGGGAAATGATTTGATTTACTGGCAGTGGGATGCCGTGTTGCATTTTTACGGTACGCGTTACAGTAAAACAAATCGCACTAAAACACATTAGAATGCCTGCATTTCCTTGCATCTGATGCCAGAGTGGTTCTGGCTCCTTTCTTCCTGTTTGGATGTGAGCGCAGGGCGTGTGTCACCTTCCTGGTACTGAGTGTGACCATCGGAAAGAACACGGAGATCAGGAAAAGTGACCAGAGTGTTTCCTCAATTAGAGGCTTTTATCTCGAAACTCTGTTTTACATGCTTGTGTAAGCCGCACACATACCAGCCAGTGGGTATATAAAAAAAAAACTCATGCTCATATCAATGCTAATCATCTTTTTTAGTAGCCAAAAAAACCCTTGATTTATTTACGACCAGTGTTTTGGTTACGAAACAAATTGAATGCATTGTGTTCTGTATGCATGTAGAACCACATCACTCCTGATCTGTGTTTATAAAACTCCTTACCTACTTCATTTACTATATAAAATACCTTATATATTAACTTTCAAGTTTTAACATTTAGTGGACTTTACTAACGTGTGTGGCAAAATTATTGGCGCCCCAATGATCCCAGAAAAATACAATTATTTTATATACAGTTTATACAGGTACATATTTACATATCTGGTCTATAATATACACAATATAGATTATAGTTACATTTATTGATTTTCATGCCACACTTATATAATATTATTAAATTCTGCAATTATGTGCAACAATTTCAGTGCAATAATAATAATAATAATAATAATAATAATAATAATAATAATAATTGTTACAGGTGCAATAACTTGAATAACTATCATTGTAGTCTGACTTTTCTGCGATTTGTTTTACTGCTGCTACACATTTTATTTTATTCAACTTAATGTATAACTTAAGACGTATATTTTGTTTTAATTCCTTATCATTTATTTTACTTTATTCTGTATTTTACTGTGATTTGATCGCAATCAATTACACGATTGTCAAATTAAATCACAGCTTATTTGCATATTTGTATCTGTTCTTAAATGAACACTTTTCAAGTTTTTAATTCTCTAATTAACATGCGCACGGACAAATATTTATGCTTTATGCGAATGCATTTTTATTATTGAAACCGAACTCAACATAGAGCATGAAGACTAAATATTCTTGTGAATGTTTTTAAGTAATGATGGTGTTTTAAATGACGTAAATTACCAGGACACCAAATGCAACTTTTGCTATGTTTCCACACGGACGGTTTTAATCGCCGGACATGCGCATCATGGTGGATTTTGGTGCTGATTTGAGACTCGGTGCATCAGTAAAACAAATGTTTATTCATTAATAATTATTTTTTATTAGATTTAGTATAGAGTTTTTTGTATTTTTTTATATCTAAGTAAAGAAAGGACGTCATGAATAAAGTGTTGCATCAAATGTTTTAATTTCAACTCTTTTATATTTATTTATATTTGTAATAAAAATGGTCAAAACAGAAACGCTGCATTCATTGCACGTTAATAAAAATTAATTAATTACCGTGTTAATTTTGACAGATAGGGGGAACAAATTATTATTATTATTTTTTAAACAGTTTGTGTGAACCTTAACATTTTAAAAACAATTTGTAATAAAATGCCTGCTTGGATAAATAATATAGAAAATTATATTTTACAATATTTTATAAATAATAAAATATAGAAAAATTAAACAGAATTGATGCTATATATTTATTTGTATTATTATATTGACTAAATTGAGTAATCAATTAAACAGGCACAAATTAATTGATTAAATAAAATGTAATAAATAAAAAAACTAATTAAATAGTTTACATTTATTAGACCCCAATTGCGTACATTTTTCCCAGCCTTCTTTACTCATAATCACTAAGGGTGCCAATATTAATGGGTGTCACTGAAGTTTATGTTCTACATGGTTAAATGGTTTAAAGCTGTCGATATTCAGCATGGAAGAAATCTGCTCTTTTCTTGTTTTCCGCTGAAAAGGTATGAAGAGGTTGAGGAGTAAATTGTGTCTGGAGGTGAGAACTTGCTCGGCGGTACAATCAGGTCTGATCCGAGTGTAACATAATGCACTGATATCTGTTTGCTTCAAACCACCACTTCAAAAGAAAACACACCGTCCCGAAAAAAACCCGGCCCATTTTCTTTCCGGCCGTATTCTTCTCTCAAACGTGTGAAAGCTGATCGCATGCCTGCATGGAGCCAGAAAGGAAAGTGAGTAGATTGCTATATTTAGCCGCCCTGGTGGGTCATTAGGGCTGCTGTAGAGCTAAATTTAGATCCCACACGGTACAACCGGACGTCATGGACACACATGAACAGCCCCGAGACCTTACCTTCACCTCCTGTAGCTTTCTCTGTTCAGGTTAGGAAAGGAGAAGAAAATGAAATGAGACAGTAAACATTTGTACACTATTATAAATACAATGGTTTAGGTGTGTGTGTGAAGTGTGTGTGTGTGTGTGTGTGTGTGTGTGTGTGTGTGTGTGTGAAGTGTGAGCTGCCAGGCGTCTGCATCTGTGGCTGTTTCTCTGCAGCAGTTCAGAGCAGTGTGTGTGTGAATTATTGAGCAGATGGCTGGTACCAGCAGGGAGAATGCTGTTGCGGAGGATCACATATCAGCTCCACTCATAACCTTAGGGTCTACATGCACTCAAAAAACAGGGGTTTTCTCCTCCGGCATTCACACACACCGACACACCAACACACCATCATACATTCATTAAACATGCGCTCGGCGCACGATTTCGGCCCTGAAGCCGAGGAGGAAAGACACTGGAAATAGAAAGCATGACCCATTAATTCAACTTTAAGATTTCCATGTCACACAGTTTGACGTCGTATCTTTAATCACAACGTTTTTTTCCCTCCCTGGATAAGTAATCTCGAATATGGAGAAAGGTGTCAATCCCGGAGACGGCCCAATTACACGAGCATCCTGCAGCCGCAGGGAGCCGGAGTACAGACGGGATTATTGACAAGTCCTGGCTGCATTGTTTTCTGCCAGCACTAAGATGGCTGCTGTACAAGTGCTTCCAGTAATGGGCTTTCTCCACATGTGGACATGTGCAGGAGCTCGATAAGGATGTTGCTTGCCAAGCACCTCGGCATGCACACCTGCTGAGCTGACGAGGAGACGGTGGAATTGTCCATGACAACCAATCAGAGAAGGTTTGCCTGCTTTTGAAATCGATTGCAACATCCTGAAAAAATGTTATGCCTGTGTGTGTGTGTGTGTGTGTGTGTGTGTGTGTGTGTGGCAGTTCAGGAAAAAAAGCCTTCACACGATCTACAATACACACTTTAATTTTCGCATAAATTACACCCGCAAGTAATATTTCAGAATAAAGTGAATTCCAGTGATGGACGCCACCCCCCTGTAAATTCAGGTAGTATGTTGGTGAGAAGGCGAGGAGGCCTTGGGGTGCAGTCAGCCTTCACATTCGTTCATGTTCAGGAGGGTTGGAGCTCTACAGCAGGAGATCACTGAACATCACTGAAGAAATGTAAGGAAATGTATTTCACTGGTTTCTGTAAGGAGAAGCTCCTCTCTGTTTTGATGATGATGTGACAGCTTGAGAACATTGAACTCTGAGTTAGCAAAGGTTTGGCCAAAGTAAGTGGAGAAAACGCTTCTCAAATCTGTTTCTGAAGGTTAGAGAAGAAACATGCATTTCGTTTCCTCCAGGTAGCATTCTTCTCCACCTGGCAGGAAACATGGAGAAGATTGGGCTTTTTCCTCCCATGCACCAAAACTGTGGATTTCTCTCCCAAAGTGTTTTGAAGTCTGCGCTTTAATCTTACTTTTTCAGGACAGCTTTCAGGTGAATTTATTATTATTTTTGTGATGTGTCTGTGATGTTTATCTTATTTACTTATTATTATTATTATTATTATTATTATTATTATTATTATTATTATTATTATTATTATTATAAGGTGGGTTTTGTTTCTCTCTCTGTCTGGTCAGTCAGCAGAAATCTGGCACAGGATGATCTCTTTCTTTAAGAGCCACATGCATTAATGGATGTCTGCTGCCAGATCTTCTCTCTTACTCTCACACACACTCACACACAAAGATGTGAGGTATCTGCACTGTTTGGCATGGGTTCAATGCCCTGAAACTGACTTCAAACCTCTTGGAGTTCTACAGTGAGAGAATAAAGAGAAAGAGCTGTAAAGATAAAAACGATTTTTATTTCAACAATAAAAAAATCCAAACGATAAAAACTCACAATAAACCAGAAGCTAAAACCAGTATTTTTTCCATTTTTGCATTTTATAATCCTCTTCCAGTTCTCGTCATTCCTGCAGAGCATTTCCCTGCTGCTCGTTCATGATGGAGGAGCTGCCATGCTGTGTGTTGTCAGGATTGGTGAAGCATGCGTGGAATATGACGGAGCTACAGGAGATGGAGGAGGGTGTCGGTGTCGATGTCTGTGATGCTGCGGGATGTAGATCATCTGCTTCTACCGTTTAACTGTTTCAATTAGTGGGATGGAGCTACAACGATGGCCGGGAAATCACCAGTCCAACCTCATCCTCTGGGAGAGCAGGTGAAATAGGAGCACGCTGGTGGTCATGTGGACGATTCTGCAGATGTGGGTGGTGGCCGGTGAAACTCTATATATAGCCCTGAAGATTTCTTTCATGTTGCAAAGCCTAAATGATGAATTTTTTGCAGATGCCTTCTTCCAGAGCAAAATACACCTGAGCAATTGATAGTGAAGGGCCTTGTTTAAGGGCCCAGCAGCTTGGTGGTGCTGGGATTTAAACGTATAACCTGTCGAATCAGAGTCTAATGCTTTAAACACGAAGCCACAACAGAATTCCATCCAGATCAAGGGCATCAGTATGGCAGGTCTGAAGAGCAGAATGGGATCACTGGTACCTTAGAAGCATAGATGAGAAAAATAAAAATAGATTATTCCCTTTGCTTATGGACCTGTCTTGAACATTTCGTCCATATTTACTGTTATAATAACCTCCATTGTTCTAAGAAGATGTTCTACTAGATTTTGTGGAGATTTGTGAAGATTCATTCAGCCACAAGGATGTGTGTTAAGTCAGGTACTAATGTAGGTGACGAGAGGAAGCCTGGGGTGCAGTCAACAATCCAATTCATTCCAGTGGTATTCAATATATATATAGCAGACCACTCAAGATCTTCCACTCCATCCCATATCTTGATGGAGCTGGATTTGTGCACAGGGATATTGTCCTGCTGGAATACATTTGTGTCTCTTTGTTTAATTAAAGGGAAAATTTCTTTTTACAGCATCCAAAGACGTCCGATACAATTGTGTATCTTCATCTTTAGGCTGACAGTTTGGGGAGGAACCACATATGGCTGGAGATACTTGTAGCCGTAAAGCGTACACATGGACATGTTATATTGGACTGTGGGTGTCTTTAAAACCCTCAGAGTAAATCTGAGCTGAGTCGACTGTGTAGATGGCGGCTGGAGGAAGCTGTTGTCCACTTGACTGAACGTAGAGGAGATAGAGATAGAGAGAGAGAGAGAGAGAGAGAGAGAGAGAGAGAGAGAGAGAGAGAGAGAGAGAGAGAGCATTGTGTCAGCAGGCAGGAAGATGGATGAGAACTAAAGCAGACAGCAGCTGAGTCTCAGAGCTTCGCTGGATGTGTCCATAACACACACATCTCTGGTGCAATGTCTTTCCAGGCTTTCAGTCTTGCATTTTTTTTTCTATCAGCTCTACTTCCAATTAATAATCACAATACAAGATAATTAACAGCTTCAAATTCGTCACAGCAATTTGTCAGGCCATCATTAAGAAGAACCTCCACCATGCTGCAAGTTCTATAGGAACAATAGAAGCAATAAGCTTTTGGAATTAGTGCATTAATATAATCGGAGGATTTGCTTTATCTTATTCTGGCTGGGCTGCTGTTAGAGCAAATTAATGAACATCTTCTGACCAATTCTATTTAATAAACCAAAGGTTGTGCAAACCTTCTGGATAATCTTCTGCAGTGCAGTGTCATACAGTCAGGATCTCCAGTACGGCTCCATTATCATACCCAGAACGCTCGAGCCAGAAAACCGTCTCTCCTCCATTCTAGCTTCAGGAATCATCAACGGCAGCAGCATCTTTGCATCAAGGCTCAGATGACACAAAGTAATGGATGACTTCTTCTCCAGCTGCTTCCCCAGTAGACCATTCAACTGCGACATGTTTGTGATCTTGTCTTAGCGTTCATGCCTTTCTAAGCCTCACGAAGCACCATCCACTCTGACAGTCTGACTGAATGAGATAGAAATGAGATAAATGATGGGACAGGTGCTGAAACTTGAGATTTGCTAACGCGGCGATTGTTAATGCGACGATTGTTAACGCGTCTGCCAAACGGAGGACGCTCGCAGTTCACATTAAAACAGCCTCAAGGGTCAAATAAGAAAAAATACACAGGTGAAACCTTCAAACTGTCTTCTTTTTATATCTTGCAATAAATTTAAGAATGATGCATACATAGTTACAAGTTAGCATTTGCACCATGAGGCATTGTTTTTTACATATTTGCTTTGGTAAAAAAAAAAAAACGATTTATTTGATATAATTATTAGTAAATGTGCTGTACTTGAAATGATTTAGAAAGTGGTTAATAATTTGTGATATATATTGTGAGTATTTTCCATGTAGATCGATTTCTTGTTGCTAAACTGTTTCTGTTCTCTCAGCACCGCCGCTGCTACGTGAATATGACGCTGTGGAGACGGAGGCGTGTCCTGAGAGTCACATAGAAAACAGATTAACATGGCAGAGGTAGAGCTGTAACTCCCTGCAGACACAACAGGAGAAAAACGTCTGGCTTTATGCACTACAAAGGCGTCTGTGATCTGCGATTAGTCACATGTCCATGACGTCATTGGAACACAGGCAGCCGACAAACGTATTATTGGTCGTGTCGACTTCTTTGAATTGAACGCAAGGTTCTGAGTGTATTAAAGGACCTGAATAATACTCCTTGGTGTTTTAGTTCGAATGTTCGATATCCAGTGAGATGTTTTGTAAAACTCAGCCATAACAATCCAGAAGTAACTAATCTTCAGATGGAAAAGTTTCTCTGATTACTTTATAAATGAATTCATTGGGCACACAATGATCTTTGACAGAAGAACCACATCTGCGGTACATCGAGAGCCGGCAATATTTTCCAAAGTTCTGCTAAAAACTCTTCACCGATCTTTGTGTTCTTTCTCGTAGATCCTCCGTGAAGGTTTACGGGGGACTCTGGGAGCATTCGAGCTTCCGGAGCTTTCAGGAGCACAAGGTGTTCTTTTAGAAAGTCTTTTTTTAATCATTTCACCCGCTCGTGTTCGCACTGTGTTCCCAAATAAAACCCCCTATAACTCACTGAGATGGACTTTATGGTCACGGTGTACCTCGTGATCGGTGATGGAATATATTACACACAGAGAGAAAGTGAGAAGAAACTTGGCTCAGGTGGTTCACAATCAGACCGATGATAAAAATGTTTCTCTTGTATAGAGTTTATTTAAATTTATGATCGTGGCTCGCCATATAAAGGACACAATGTCTCTAAATAGATGGCAGGTTGTGTATGAATCATTTAGATTGAACACTATATGAGCTTATTTATTACTGAAAAAAACACTGTTCTCTTTTCTTTTGATCTCATTTCTAGTTTCCTTCTTTTATTTCACGATGCCTTTTTATAGCCTTTCGATTCAAACTGTTCCTACGTCGCTTTATGTCTCCGGATACTCGGCGGACACAAAGATCCATCCTACTTATTTCAGACTTCTGCATGAAGGAATCATATTTGGCATTACTGTGTATAATATCACAATAGTGTTGCATATTAGTGATGTACATCTTCATAACTAAGATGCGATTTATTAAAGATACAGAAGGTGCAGATACGATACGATTCCCGATTCGATATCGGAACGATGCGACTCATTGCGATACGATTCAATGGAAAAAATCTGATGCTCTGCAATCAATACGGTACAAGTTCACTTTTATTTCTTTGGTTCAGACAGACAGCAAATCATCAATTTATTCAAGTGCCTTCTGACTTCTAACGCACGCCTTTTTAGTGCAAAAAGAAAAAAGTTAAAGGAGGAAATAAATCCAGACGTTTTTTTTTTCCTTTTCTGTTCTGATGCAGCTCTACCTCTGCCATGTTAATCTACATCAAAAATATCGGTCACAAATTATTGATAACTGAGATATGATATCGATTATCTACTGATAATTATATATAAATAAATCGATTTTTAATCAACGCAAATGTGTTTAAAAAGACAAACTTTTTACCAGATTCACACTTTTGAAATAAAAAAATTGAAACAGGTGAAACAGTGATATTTTTTGCGTTAATTTATCTTCAAGAACCGTAATAAAAAATTCATAAATAAATAATTATATATAGAGAGAGACTAAATAAGGACAGCAAATATTTTTGTCAGAAACCCGCATTTCCATGTAAGAAGGTGCTTTTGTCTTGTCACATGTAAATTACAGCACAGTGAAATTCTTCTTAGCGCATCCAGTGATGTTAGAAAACTGAGGTTGAAGCCCAGGTTCAGACATGATACAGGGCCCCTGAAGTGCAGAAGGTTAAGGGCCTTTCTCAAGGCCCCCATGAGTGCAAAAAATGCATATACTTCATCTGCTTCTTTATTTCAGAAATATCCGATTCTTACTATTTATGATATTAAAATTGATCAATTAAACGTTTTCATGTATAAGACATAATCAAGCGAATTCACAGGTTCAGTGTCACGTAATTCAATTTTCAGATTTTCAATTTTATCTTTCTGAAAATCTCACGTGTAAAGGTCAACATTTGGTATTAAAAATTTGAAAAGGTTTATACCATCTAGCAATTTTTTTTGCTTTTTTAACATATTATAAAAGATTTCTAAAGTATCTTGCCTTGTTTTCCTTTTCTTCTTCTTCCTCTTTTTTTTATGTTTTAGAGCACTTTATTCCTTGGTTTTTGACGCACTGATTAATTATTTGCAGTCATCAACACTTACATATTTATCATTTAGTTGTTAAGTTTTTTTTTGCCTTAATTTCATTAGTTTTTTTTCCTTTCTTTCTTTATTGTTTCATTGGAGGCTTTGAATAAGTCATTTTGGGTTTTCTGCCTCTTCCTGCGCAGCATATAGATTATATATACATTTTCACCTTGTTTTTTATTGTATATATATTATAAATAAATAAAAAAGTGTTGCAGTTTGACACTACAAGGGCTTGAACCTCCGTCCTTCTGATCAGGAACCAAGAGCTTTAATCCCCGAGCTAAAACCTCCTCATGTAACACTTTAATCATAAAATATAATTCCTGTAACTGTACTGTAACAAAAAGCAGACATGCCAATAAATCGAGGTTTCCATTAAGATAAATTGAATTGGGTCTCCTACATCTTGTTGCAGCTGATGCAAGCATTGTTGAAATCCGGGTACAGAGCACAGAGCTGCTTCGTCACTCATCTGTGTGTTCTACTGCAGAAGATCATCGTAGCTAAGCTGTGTGCGTTCTGGGAGAGCTAGCGTATAAACACATATACGGTGACCAAACTCACAAGGCACAGCGAGTGTGTGTGTGTGTGTGTGTGTGTGTGTGTGTGTGCGTGCGTGCGTGCGTGCGTGTGTGTGTTTATGGAAGACCAGCGTCCCAACGGACGTGAGACGCAGGATAAGCAACACGGTGTTGTCTATGCTTTCTCACGAAAGGAGCATCATCCTGCACTGATGACAAGCTGGGTCTTGCCATTCTGTCTGAAACAGCACATCTTCTCCATCTCTCTGGCTGTCCTGAGAAAAACACTGGAGTGGGTTAAAAAACCAGCACAGGGCAGGAACAAGGTCTCAGACATGTCTGACATGTTGAGAGCAGAGGAGTTGGACCCAGACTGACTCCTGTAGCAGCATCAGCATGGGTACAGTGGAAGAAATCGAAGAGCACTGAAGACGTCTCGCGAGCGCACACCGGTCTCGTCTCAAATGACTGCACTGTGACCTGCAGTGATCTTGATTCATCATTCATACTGTAGGATTTAGCAGCTAATTTTATCTACAGTTTTATCGCTTTAATCACTTTCTCTACTGTTCCATTTAAACAAACCTGCATCTGAGCATGCATCCTCTTAACGGCCACTTACTGATAATCACTGTCCAACTACAGAACTACAATGAACTACACATTAGAGACAAAAATTTGTGGACACCTGACTATAAGATTGTGCTCCTTTTTGAACATCTCATTCCACATTTATTCTCCATTTGCTATTATAATAAGCTCAGCTCTTATGGGAAGATGTTGATTTTGAGGAGATTTCTGGAGATTTATTATTATTATTATCATTATTAGTATATTATTATTATTATTATTATTATTATTATTATTATTATTATTATTAATAGGGTTGAGGTCAGAGCTCTATCCTGTGTAAAGCAGATCTTCATGGAGCTGTGCACAAGGGCATCGTCATGCTGGAACAGATTTGAATTTCCAAACTAATGGGAAAATTGAATCCTACCTCATCCAAAGACGTCCTGTACAATTGTGTGTCTCCAATGTTATGGAAACAGTTTGAAGAAGAACCAGACAGAAGCCTTCAACGTCAGGTCTCCCAGTACTTTTGTTATACAGTGTGTTTTTACCAAACTTGCGATCAGAAAACGTAATCTATAAAACATGATTTACAGCCACACGTGATTGAGACGATGGACAGTTTCTTCATCATTTATTCCTCTCTAAATGTTCTGCTTGATGTTGAACTGATGCTGAACTGTATGTTGGTGATCAGTAGACGCCCCGAGCGTCGATCAGAACACGTGTAAAACAGAGGGTGCGCTCGATCCTGATTGGTGACTTGATTGGGGCTTGAACTCCTGACCTTCTGATTACTACATCAGAGCTTTAATTGTTCCAATAATGTAAGTGATACCAGGAGCTTCTTTCTCTAAAATCATTAGCCAGTTAAATTGTATAACGTCAGTCATTTAGATCAAATCCAACTTCTGTTATACCCAATTGTTGATTCTTTTTCTAAAGCAGAACATCTCAAATTCTTCTTCTCTTATCTTATTCTAAAATAAAGCTTTTCCATTTAACAATGCAGAGATACAAAGAACCTGCCTGTGTAGTGTTCATAAAGCTCTGCTCTAATATAAGTGAGAAAATTGTTAATGTGCAGAATTCATTCCTAGATCAAGCCGATAACTGAACCAGGCCCCGTGCTGTCCAGGAACACCGCTGATGTTCTCTCTTACACTCCCACGGAAACAGTTCCTCTGATTAAAGTTTCACTACGGCTCCAGGGGCAGATGAGCAGATACGAGGTTTCAGGTATTCATGAGATTCGTGGTCTAGTCGTGTCGTCTGGCTGGTTTCAGCCTAAAGGTCTTCTTTTCATTCCTTTCATGCCTAATGTGATTGTATTCATATGACCATTAGCAAGAATACAATCTCCATTTTAATGTGAAAAGGCTTCCACGTGGAGGTATATGGATGGACAAGATGTTGCAATGAGGTTTGTAGAGAAAAGTTACTTTTTTCTTTTTTTGACCATAAGATTGGTATGTGCTCCTTTCTGAACATCTCATTCCACGTTAATCCCCATTGGCTATTATATATATATGTATATATAAGCTTCTGGGTAGATGTTCCACTAGTTTTTATGAAGATGTCTACAGATTCACATTCATCCCAAAGGTGTTTAATAGGGTTGAGGACAGAGCTCTATAGCAGGAGATCTTCCACTCCAACCTAAAGCAGATCTTCATGGAGCTGGAGCTTTGTGCGCAAGGGCATCATCACCTCATCTAAAGACGTTCTTTACAAGTGTGTGTCTAAAGAATCAGATCTGGCTTGGAAAGTCAGGTCTCCCGATACCCAGGTCTCCAGAGGTTCGTAGGGAAAATTTCTGGTTTTTTTTTGACCTTGCGTAATCAGCACTGCCACGTGCTGTGCTTTGTGTACGGATACAAACTAGAAGACCTGCTCGCGTGATTAGCGGCGCTCAGGCAAGTTCCTCAGGGAGTTCTCTGAGGTGACACCTGGGATCTCATCAGTACAAGAGACATCTCACAATCATCCTGTTTCCAGGAAGTCGCATCAGCTTCACTTGTTGTGCTGCTGTGTGTGTGTGTGTGTGTGTGTGTGTGTGTGTGTGTGTGTGTAGGTGCTTGTGTCCTCTTAATTTACTTTACAGGTGGTTCACAAGGATCACTTACAAGACACAAAGCCTAACTCAGACTAACACAAAATAAACACAATACACACAAAGCCAGAGGTGCAACTCAGTGTATAATCACATCTGTAAATGTTTACTGATCCTGAAGAACATACAGTACAAGAGGATTAAAACTTATGGTTGGTGTAGTAATGCAACAACTCAAATATCTCCAGCGGCACTTTATGTTCTCAGACAAATCTGTACACAGGAATATCGCATGGTTATTATTATTTTTTGTTTAATTTCCATTTAGTTTGTTTCTGTGAAGATTCTAAAAGTTGAGTCGTGTCAAATGGACTTCTATGTGGTTCGATCGAAATGCTTCACTACTCATCTGAGGAACTTCTGACAGTCTGAGGGAAGTATGGATCTAAGGATTCCACAAATTTGTATGCTCTGGGGTTGATGAATAAGAGTTACCACATCTGCGATTTCATCACGGACAGTTAGAACAAAGAACTAACTTAAAAATCTGTGTATAACTGGGCAAATCAGCCACAGAGATGTTTGAGGTGTTCATAGCGGCTTCAAAAGCAGAAGATCTTTGCCGGAAGAGCACGAGAGATCAGGAAAACCTTCGACGAGCTCAATGTAGAAATCGTTCAGCAACTCGTGCATAACGATCGTCGGAGAGCGAAACACACGATCTCACACCTGCACACGTCCCACTCTCCAGGTTTGACTCCTGTGGACTTCACCCTCTTGACAAGATGGAGATCCGGCTCGCCGTTTTGACACCGATCTGGTGCGAATATTAGAAGGTGCATTAAAAAGAAAGCCTCCGGGACACGTTCCAGAAGAACACTGGGAGCTGTATTGCGGTGGAAGAGGATGGTTTTGAAGGTGATCGTGTGGAAATGTAGATAAATAAAATACTTTCTTGTAAACAGAGAGAATCTCCAAACTTGATACCAACTCGTAGAGCAAATGTGAGACTGATTGTGGGGGTCTTTAAGTAAGGTTTTCTTGGTGGACGTGTGAAAGAGCAGCATGAACAATAAATCCATCTCTGCTGGAGGATTTTTCACCTAGACATAGACGGCATCCTTTACTCCTCTCTCAAAACATCGGTCCATGATTTGTACCTTTTTATCTTCAAAAGTCTGTCCTTAGTCCTTTAGATGCAGCTACACGTCTGATTCTGGTCCTGAGGTGCTGCTTCTTCTGTGTTGGTACATCCTCCTATGTAGTGGTTGTTTTTTGTCTCCAGTGTAGAGCTCTGGATTCTCTTTACTGCACTGGACTGCGTGAACTACTTTCATCCTGTTGTGTTTTGGTGTCCGGTTTTTGGGATGGACGAGTCTCTGATTCGTGTGTTGGTGGCTTTAGATTACGCCAACATTTGTTTTGTTGTATTTCCGCAGATGGAAAGAAAACCAGTGGAAGTAAGTGGAAGTGCTGCAGCACCGACCAGGCAGTTATTAAGGATGTTTGTAAGTCCATCATACATCACATCATGCTCATGTTAGAGCTTCACATTTAACTATGAATTTGAATAGTTTTGGACCCTAGAACACCTGCCAATCATCTGATATATTTCATTTATTTATCTGCAGTTATTTGGAAACCACTATCAGTTCATCACACACACACGCACACACACGCACGCACACACACAGGCACACACACATACACGTACACACACGCACGTACACACACACAGGCACACACATACACGTACACACACATGCACGCACACACATGCACGCACACACACACACAAGCACATACACGCACACACACACACACGCACACAAACACATACACTTACACTCACGCATACACACACACACGCACACGCACACACACACACATGCACGCACACACACACACACACACGCATATACACGCACACACACACACGCACACACACACATACACGTACACACACGCACACACGCACACACACGCACGCACACACACACACGCATACACACACACACAGGCACACGCACACACACACACATGCACACACACATTCACACGCACATACACACACACGCACATATACACGCACACACATGCACACACACACACACACACACGGACACACATACACACGCACATACACACATACACATACACACACACACACACACACACACACACACACACACACACACACACACACACATACACGCACACATACACTCACCCCCACACACACACAAAGATATGTTTCGTGTGAGAGTATGACAGAAATATAGAAGTGCTGATCTGCTGCATTCACTCGACTCCCTGTTGACTTATTTGTCTTGATTTGACACTTAAAGCTGATTTCCCTGACACTCGCCTCACTACGCCTAATTGTCCTGCAACAGCAACAAATTCCAGGCCCACTGTGGGACCAGTTTGACTCGTCTGAATCACTTAACGTCCATCCTACAGGCTTCCAAAAACCCCAGCCATGTTTAATTCATGACCACAGAGCTTTGATCTCACACGGGTGCAGATGGCACACACTAGTAATCCAACAACGCATCAGATAGAAGCAGATATGTGGACGTACTTGAAGGAGGTGAAGTAGACCAATGTGGGGTACCAAGTGTGATATCTTTGAGGTGGGATGGAAAAAGTTTGGAGACTCGTTCTGTTTAGAAAACTTTATTTTATCTACATTTCCACACGATCACCTTCAACAGCAGTACAGCTCCATTTCTGGAACGTGTCCTTTTTAAACGCACCAGATTTCGGCAACGGGGTAAAACCCTGAGCTGGATCTTCATCTTCTGGAAGAGGGGGAAGTCCGCAAATCTGGTGGTGCAGAAGTGAGATCGTGTGGTTCGTTCTCCAACGTTCATCGTGCACGAGTTGCCGAGCGGCTTCAAGATTTTCGGGGGTTGAGCTCGTGGAAGGTGTTCATGATCTCTCGACGTCTTCCGGCTCTTGAAGTGCAAGTGCTGCTCGAAACACCTCGAAAAATAAGAAGTGCTGAATTGAAAATGATCTCAGATGTTCTCAGCTGATTGATGAGTTGCTGTTTTTTTGGCCGTAGTGTGTACCGTAAATCAGGCTTTTTTTTTTTTTTTACTGCTGCACGTTATTTTGCTCAGGTTCCTCGACGTTCCCACACACCTGCTACTTCTCGCCCACTTCTTTCCAGCCCCTCTTTCTCAGGTGTGTACACGTATCTGTGGGTGCCTGTGTTTTTTCTGTTCATCAGATCACAGCCGTACCACATATAAACACACACACAAACACACATGAAGCCACAGACCACAAACTTTCAGCACGTACAGCTAAGACGGCGCAACGCCGCCATGCCGATTGCACAAATTGCACACGGTGGTGTTGTGACACTTTCTCGTTTACCGCACATGCAAACACACACACACACACACACACACACACCGTTCCTAGAAACATGACTCGAATGTACGAAAGAAATTTGAAATCCAAACCACTAGATTTCTGTCCTACGATATAAATACACCCGAATGATTTCAAGAGACGATCGTGTTGCTTCATATAGAAAATCAGCATGGATGCAAGAATTACTGTACACTTTAACTACCAAATGAGTTGGTGTGTGTGTGTGTGTGTGTGTGTGTGTGTGTGTGTGTGTGTGTGTGTGAGTATGTGTGTGTGTGTGTATATGTTTGTGCATGGAAGTCGCAGTAAAACTGTTTATCTTACTACACACTTCATCACTTGCATTCTCTTCCTGTCCTCATCTAAACCTCTGCCAGGTCCGATCTCCAAACTGTGGTGGTCTAGAAGATCAGAGGGTGGAAGCAGGCCAAAGGCTGCAAGCGACGCCACAAAGCTGCTACCACAGCACACATTTGGCTCGAGTTGAAAGGTGGAAAAATGGGATGGTTCTTAAATCTCATTGGGTAGCCTTGATTAGATATGTATGCATGTTTGGTTGATGCCAAGGTCCTGGCATTGTACCCTTTGTGTGTGTGTGTGTGTGTGTGTGTGTGTGTGTGTGTGTGTGTGTGTGTGTGTGTGTGGAAAGGGGAGGTGGTGGATATACTGATGAGGTCTATTAAGTAGGACTTTGGTTTCCTTTTCTTTGTGAATAAAAAATAATTTACAATAAAATGTAAATTTATGTAAATGTATATAAAATGTTTATATATATTTTTTTTAGCAATTTATGCAAAAAAAAAACAACAACCCACTTTTAAGGTCATAATTTGCATATCTTTCAAGTAACAAAATGGCACCAAAAAAAAAAAAAAAAAATTACAAAATAGGAATTAAGTCACATGTAAATGGGGATTTTTTTTAATGTAATAACTGAAAAGTCAGGTGTGCCAGCATGACAATGCCCCATGTGCACAAAGCTGCAGCTCTGAAGATCTGGGTTGGAGTGGAAGATCTCCTGCGATTGAGCTCTTAACTCTATTGAATTTGATATGAATGTGAACGCTGACTGCACCTCAGGCCTCCTCACCTTCTCACCTGCATCACTACATGACTAACACACTTGTGGCTGAATGAGCACAAACCTCCACAAAATCTAGTGGAACATCTTCCAGAAGAGTGGAGATGTTCACAAAATGTTTGTTTATATAATACATTTCTGCACATTAAATAAATAAAGCTGCTGTTATTTACTGAATCTCAAACCCCCTTTTTTTTAGCTCCTGCAGCCGCCATTGTTCTCATACTTGCTATTATTACAGTCACTGTTATTGTTTCTATTTCTGGGTTAGGGTGAGGTATGGTCCGTCCTAATTATAGACATTTAACATGAATTCCAGGTTGTGCGTTGGCAGGATTTCCTGCTACTGCGGGACCCGGAATAATAAACAGCTCGGAATGTGAGCAGGCGCAAAAACAAAAACAATGGCAGGTTGAACACAATAGCAGAAGCAAATGCACACAAACTACAAATAATTCACACGTGGTTTCGAGGTATTTTTTAAAGTAGACTGAACTACTATATGTGTGATGTTCAACCACGGAAACAGGAAATCACTTAAACTGCAATCAAGACCATTTTATATTAATTACTGCTTCTGATTGGTTGATATCAGCTGTTTGGACAATAGCTTCTGTTTCACTGAATTATTATTGTGCTCATTGTAATATATTATCGACTTATTTGCATAAAACGGATTTTAAAAATCGTGTGTACGGTGGATAATACGCTGAAATTAGAAATGCGCATAAAACGCTTGGAAGGAGTCTCCAGCGTTAGCGTTCGTAGAAAGTCGGACGTAAAACTGCAACACTTTTCATCATTGGACTTTTTTTGGGGTTTTGTTTCTCAGTAACAGGCAGAGTCTTCACATCTTCACCACTTCGAGAAAGGAACAAAGCGTCTACTGGAGTAATACAGCATTCAGACGAAGGTTTGCCTAAACGTCAGCGTATGATTGGTGCTTTCAGAACATCTTATTCCACGTAAAGTCTCCACTGTTAAAATAAGATCCAATCTTCTTGTAACTGTTCCACTAGATTTTGGAAATGTGTGTAAGATTCATTCAGCCCCAAGGATGTGTGTTAGTAAAGTCTTCTGCTGATGAGATCCTCTCAAGTAGGGTGTTAAATAAGGGTGAGGTCAGAGCTCCTTTCACAGGAGATCTTTCACACTCTTTTACAATCTTTGTGCTCAGGGCATTGTGATGCTGGAGCAGGTCTCCAAGTTCAAGTAAAGGGAGAATTTCTTGCTCCTGCATCCAGAGACGTCCTGTTCGTACAAGATCATTTTAATGAGCTGGTTAATTTAGTGTAAAATATTCGAAATATTCATAGAAAATTAAGATCAGAGAAAATAAACAACTTCCGTTAAATATTTTAAAAAACCTCACATTATAAAGAACGTCATCAGAACTCTTCGTGAAAACGTTTTGGTATCACAGAGGAATGCTGGCACACCATCAAGGATGTTACGAAAGCCTGTTGTTTCCCGTAACACTGTTTGACCTTGTGTTTGACCCCCAGAATCTGGTTTTAGCAATAACAGGAATCTCGCTCGTGTAGAAAAATCAATCCGAGCCGAAACGTTCCTTCTAACGTGTCTGTTGAACTCGCTGGAATTGAGTAAAAACCCGGAAGGCTCAAGGATGTGAGTAAAGGCGACTCGGCACCAACCTTTATGGAAATATACACAAATAAATGGAATTCCTGGAAATGAGGGACAGCGGCGCTTCCTCTCTTCCTGCACGTGATTCTCCATAACTACTGTGTGTTGATATTGTTTTGGAAAAGAAGGAATTTCTGTACTTGATTTTCCTGTCAGGGTCCTAAATTCAAAGCTTTCCAAGAGTCCATGAAAGTTTTATTTAACTGCTAATGCAAAATAAAATCACCAAAGTTTGTGGACACCTGATCAGACAAGATTAGCATGTGCTTCTTTTCAAACCACCTGTTCCACATTGAGTGTTCCTTTGGTGTTATAAGAAGCTCCACTCTTCTGTCAAGAAGTTCCACTAGCTTTTGTGGAGATTTGTTTTAAAGGATGTTAGGAAATTCAGGCACTAATGTAGGTGAGCTCTATAGGAGGAGATGTTCCACTCCAAAACATGTAAACGAGATCTTCATGGAGCTGGCTTTGTGCACAGGTGCATTGTCATGCTGGAGCAGGTTTGGGTCTCCTAGAACAAAGGATGGCTGGTAAAAAATCAGGTGTCTCAATACTTTCGTCCATATTGTTTATATGACCAGGAAATAAACTGAAGATTCATAAGTAAAAAAAGCACCTGCCTAATACAATGGTGTCCTTCGTGCAGCCAGAACAGCTTCATTGAGGTCTGGAATCCTTAAGAACTCTGAAGTTGTGATGTGATATCTCCACAAGACATTTGCCACAGATCCATTAAGTCCTGTATGTCGGGAAGTGGAACCTCTATGGATTGAAACCACTGAGCATTGTGTGTCCATGACCCTGTTTCTGGTTCACTTCATCACTTCATACCGGGAACATCACACCAAGACCTGCCATTTTGGAGATGTTTTCCTCCAGTTATCCAGCCATCACAATTTTCCCCTTGTCATGGCGTCTCAGATCTTTAATTCAATTCAAATCCATTAATTTTTATTTGATGAGTGCTTTTTTACAATGAACATTGTCTGGAAGAAGCTTTAGAGAGACTACGCTGTAATAAAGAATGTGAGTTTGTTCCTTATCATTGTAAGCTTTTCTCTAATAAGTGACCCAGTGGCAGTTGTGGTAAGGAAAACCATCCTGAGATGGCATGAGGAAGAAACCTTGAGAGAAACCAGACTCTAGAAGGAACAAATCCTCATCCTCATCACTGAATGTCCATTTGTTACAGTTGAGTGTTGTTGATGTGAGCTTTATTCTTGCCCATTTTTCCAACTTTTATCACTATTTTTTTTTTTTAAATCCAAGCCTGGCTCAGTGTTTCTCATGTCCCCAGTGTTACGGCTGCTGGTTGTGAAAACCTGCTGTCACAATGCCTGAATTCTTTCAAACAGACAGTCATACTAATAATAATAAATATGACCACAAAAGGTTTTTTTTGCATATAACACACTTTAAGACAATCTCTAATCATATATCCAAAATTCTACACTGCAATCAATCACAATTATTATAAATGTACAGTTTTATCCCTTTTCACTTTCTTCTGTAGCCACAGTATTAAAATTTGTAGTAAAAATGTTATGAAGCGTTCAGTCCAATTAATGACTAATAATGTGTTCTGATGTTCCGACCGTAAGTGGAGACATGTCCTCACCTACCCAGGAGTCTTAAACAATAAAGTGTGTTGTTAATAACTGAACACACAGAATTCAGCAAAACAAAGCAATTTACAGTATCGTAATGTATAAACTATACAGTATGTTTGTAAAAATCGTAAAATTGTAAGTCAATCCGCCGTAACTTGGGGACCGTCTGTATAGAAAAGTCCTCATCCCCTCTTAAACCAATAGGATCTTTACATTGTGATTTATGGGAAACATAAAGTAGAAGTAAAGGTGTGTTTGACTTGTCACATTTACATTACAGCACAATGAGGTCAGCCATGGGGTCAGCCATGATACAACGACTTTGGAGCAGAAAGAATTAAGGGCCTTGCTCAAGGGCCCAAGAGTGGCTGCTCGGCAATACCATGGGATTAACCGCAGACCTTTTGATACTAAACACAGGGTCTTGAACACTTATAAAAGGAACCTACTATAAATATGTATATATGTTTTTAATTTCATCAAGGTCATTAGATTAAGGGCACGTGATCCTGTGTGTCAGAACTCCACATCTTAATCCACCAGAGCATTTGTTTTGAAACAGAGGGAGATCAGACATCCATCTGGGAATGGCAGGATTGGAGAGAGTGTAGGTGTGTGTGATGTCAGAGCGAACGAAACACCCCAGGGTGTGTGTCTAGTCTAGTCTGGAAGAAAAGCCGTTTAGGAATATTTACAGCCCGACGGTCGATCCTGTCGTCCAAACACGCTGTCATCCTCCCGGTTTCCCTCAAAAACAATCCTCTGACCGCAGACACAGTGGAATGTGTTTTATACGAGCTCACAGATGCACTCGCTCCATTACTTGACCTTCTTTTTTAATACTTAAACTCGCACACTTGCCTTGTTGGCTTTATTCTGTTTATTCTTTATTCTCCAACCCTATTTGGTTGTTTTGGTGTCACGTTAATGGTGAAACTCTGAACACGAAGGAAGTCGGATTTACCTGAAACAACCCCTCTCAGTTCCTGTTCCAGTGGGCACAGTTCCAGCTTCAACGACCTGCACTGAAACTCCTCAGCCTTTTCTTGCTTTAGTGGCTCCACATGCATTGAATTAGGGAGCGACCAGAAGAAAGGAAAAACAACATAGCAGTTATTGTCTTGGCCTCAGAACGCTGACTCTGGATCTGCTCATTCAGAGGCATGTGTGAAAGTGGTTAAGAGCCGTCTGAGACTCTGTCTGTCTGGGGTCAACTTGATTTCAATTCCTCCATCATTTTTTTTGTTCTTTCTTTATATGTCTTTTTTTCTTTCTTCTGCAGTCTCTGTGTTTGTGTGTGAGCTTATGTCTGGTTTGCTTCTCTGCTAAACCACGAGACAGTGTCTCAGCCTTTCACTGAATCATGCAGAGAAACAGAGCTGAGCTGTGAAGCTGTGAGTGTGAGTGTATCTGTAGCACAGTCACTCTTACACACTCTCCCACTGAGCCTGGACCTCCACCCCAGGGCTGTGGTATACTGAATTACACACAGAATGCTGATATCTAAATGCCACACACAAACACACACACACATATACACACACACATGCTAACCTCCATAGCTAACTAAAAACAGGCCTAACACACTGTACTCCCATCTATGGTAATGTACCCTTCTGAACTCCCACACTGTACTCCCATGTACGGCAAAGGTACTACATCCTTCACCGCTATACAATAGCATACTACACTACACTATACTACACTATACTACACTATAATTTACTTCACTATTCTATACTACACTATACTATAATACAATACACTATACTACAATATACTACACCACACTATACTACACACACTATACTATACTACACAATACTAAACTACACTATACTACACTACTCTATACTACACTATACTACACCACACTACTCTACTACACTATACTACACAATACTAAACTACACTATACTACACTACTCTATACTACACTATACTACACCACACTGCTCTACTACACTATACTACACAATACTAAACTACACTATACTAAACAACACTATACTATACTACACTACACTATACTACAATATACTACACCACACCACACTACTCCACTACACTTTACTATACTATACTACACTACACTCTTCTATACTATACTACACTACACTACACTATACTACTATACTATACTACACTACACTATAATATACTACACTATAATATACTACACTATACTATAATATACTACACTATACTACACTAGACTATACTACACTATACTATAATATACTACACTACTCTATACTACACTATACTACAATATACTACACCACACCACACTACTCCACTACACTTTACTATACTATACTACACTACACTCTTCTATATTATACTACACTACACTATAATATACTACACTATACTACACTACTATACTACACTATACTATAATATACTACACTATACTACACTATACTATAATATACTACACTATAATACACTAGACTATACTACACTATACTATAATATACTACACTACTCTATACTACACTATACTACACCACACTACTCTACTACACTATAATATACTACACTACACTACACTATACTGCACTATACTACACAACACTATACTCTACTACACTATACTAAACTACTCTATACTACTCTATACTACACTACACTATACCACACTATACTATACTACTACACTATACTAAACTACTCTATATTACTCTATACTGCACTATACTACAATATACTACACCACACCACACTACTCCACTACACTTTACTATACTATACTACACTACACTCTTCTATACTATACTACACTACACTATACTAAACTACTTTATATTACATACACTTTAATTTACTTCACTATTTTATACTACACTATACTATAATATACTACACTATACTACACTATACTATAATATACTACACTATACTACACTAGACTATACTACACTATACTATAATATACTACACTACTCTATACTACACTATACTACGCCACACTATACTCTACTACACTATAATATACTACACTACACTACACTATACTGCACTATACTACACAACACTATACTCTACTACACTATACTAAACTACTCTATACTACTCTATACTACACTATACTACACCACACTATGCTCTACTACACTATACTAAACTACTCTATATTACTCTATACTACACTATACTACACCACACTATGCTCTACTACACTATACTTAACTACTCTATACTACACTAAAATATACTATACCATATTATACTATACTATACTATACTATTCCATCCAGTACTATACTGTACTATATTACCTCATAATAAGTGGCCCTGCATTTCGTTTTCCTTCAACAGTGTTCATCGAAAAATATCATCACTATATGGCCAAAAGTATTGGGACACCTGATTTATTCACCCATATGTGGATCTTACTCCAAACGTTTACCACAAAGTTGAAGGAACAAAATTGTGCAGGACATCTTTGAATGCTGTAGCATGAAATTTTCCCTTCACTTGAACTAGAAGACCCAAATCTGTTCCAGCATGACAATACCTCTGTAAACAAAGCCAGCTTCCCTCAACCATATTGGACACCTTTGAGATGAATGTGAATTCTGACTGCACCCCAGGCCTTCTCACCTCCACTACATCAGTACCCGACTCTAAACACACATGTAGCTGAATGAAGTACACTCCAAAATCTAGCTGAACATCTTCCCAGAACATTGGAGGTTATGATTACAGCAAATAATGACTTAATGTGGAATGATATGTTCAAAAAAAGGTTTTATTTTCAGAAACCTTTCTGCTTGTAGTCTGTGTCCTCTGGCTGTATTTAACCCCCTCATAACTAACACACTGTGTTATTTAATCTGAGAGCTGTTCATTGTTAATGGTAATAACCTTTATTTAACCATGATAAAGAAAAATTATTTTCTAAAGAATGACCTGGTCTAAAGTTTAAAAAGTGAGCAACAAGTAAAAAAGAATGTAAAAAAAATGTGAAACTATTGGATGGTCCATGTTCTACCATAAGCCAATGTATTACCGGAATAAAAACCCAAAAGGATGTTGTCTTGATTGTTATTTATCCTACAACAATTGAGGCAAGGATTTAAAACAATTGCAAAATACCAGCAGATGGAAAATCAACAATGAATAATAGGAGAAATCCGTGAAAATGTGCCAGCTTTCATAGGAATGATGGTTACATGATGCATCATTTACGGACCAAATTGAGCAGACTCCAGGAAATAGTGTTATTAAAGAGAACACACAGGTGATGAATAACACAATGTTTATTCCAACAAAAGATCATGGGATTTGTTTGTGGGAAATGTAATGGCAAACAGGGATTTTAGGAATCTGAAGTTTGAAAACTGAAATGATGCAAAGTTCTAACATTGGAATTCTAATTATTTATTATATATTATATCTAGTGCATTCCATCATTCTTAACTAGAGACAACATAAGCCTTTATTGGACATTTGTATTGTAAAATAAACGTAAGTCAAGTAAATGTACTGATCCTTCAATGAAATTTTACTTAAGCACATGTAAAGTTACTGAACAAAAAATCTACTCGACTAAAAGTAAAAAGTAGTTTATTTATAATTTAATCAGAGTGAAATTTATCGTTATCTTTTCAACATAAAACGTCATTTATAATAAAGAGAGAAATCACAGATGCAGATTTAGAATTCAGACAGTGAGAACACTGCATTTCGTTTTTCTCTGGTTCGGCATCACTGGCGTCTGGCCTGTCCGTCTCCATCTTTCTTTCCTGTGAGTTTAATCAGTGCAGTAGTGCCATTTTTTTTCTCCTTGATTTATTATAATTTATTTGGGGTTTTTTTACTCAATAATGGATATGATTTAAAATGTAGCAAAAAGTACAAAACGTTAAACAAAACCTAAATGACTTTAAAAACTACTTGAAAAAGTCCACAAAAAACTACTCAATTACAGTAATTGTAATTTGTTTCTTTTTACCTTTGCAATTTTATTACTCTATTATAACCCAAATGTAGAAGCAATACAGCCTGTTTTTGGGCTACAACCAGCAACATTAGTGAGTTCAGCATGCATAGATATAAAACTGAAGGAACAAAATTCACAACCTCTGAAATTCAGTCAGGGACAGAGAGTAATACTACACCAACACAACATAATCAATGCTCTACAGAGATCTAAGCGTGTGAACTGGTGTTCTGGAAGAGACCTTGTGGTTATTCTAAGAACTCTAAGAAGTGATGGCTGTTTTACGCCACTTTTGTTACACACCCTTTGTACACTCCCACCATACAATAACACTACAAAAAGGCTCGCCGCTCAATTATCCTTTAAGGCATCCAGCGGCACGCAACCTTGTTATATAACATTTGCGATTTCAAGGCCTTGGAAATGGTCTGTGATCTTACAGAACCGTTAGATGCACACGCTGCCTGGAGCTTCAGATGGTGCAGCATCAGCGCTCTGCCTCTCAGCTAGTGCACTCAGATGAACCCTTTCCAGTTGACTTTATAAGCTGCGGTTGATGTTGTTGTTGCATGCATTGGGTTTGCGGTCACGGAGCCCTAGAGAATTTTTCTCACTTGCTTGAAAAACAGGAATAGGTTTCACCTGCTAAGTAGTTTAGCTATGATAAAGCCTACTAAGGGGCCCACTTTCAGTAGCATTATTAGTGTAGACACATCTGAGGCCGCTAATCTTCTACTCTGTCTCAGAAATGTAAGTTTATGCAGACGGCCCACTTCCTTTCTTACCGTGTAAAAGCATGAGAGTGAGATATCACCAAACCACTTATTACAGGTTCAGGGCTTTCAGTATTAGTAATGCACAACAACATAGCAGTCCCATTTAATAAGTTGCACAAGTGTCAACAGGACCATTGCTACTATTTTTATTCTTCTCCTTTTATAGTAATAAAGTATTTTACCTCCAGTGGAGATTTTCAGGGTGCTGGAGATTGATGCTGATATTTAGTTAGTATGTGTAAAATATAATATACAGTACTTTCAGCATTGCTGTGATGGTTTAGCACCTTTTAGCTTTATTTAAAAAATGTATTTATTTGGTAGCATCGCGGTGGATCCAAAGTTTGTCCTTGGAATTCTCTACTTAAAGCAGGAATGCCCTTTGAATGGAAGGTGGTTCTCCTGCTAAACACAACAGAACCCCATGTAGAAAGTGCAGAGACAGTAACCCAGGACAAGCCACGGATATCCCCTACACATTCATGCTAACAAACAGCTCAGATACTAAAAAGGGTTTTTTTTTTTCTATTGGATTAAGAATCAGCATTGCCTACATCTACAAGAAAAACCCACTCATTTTGCTTACATGTGCAATTCAGCTCACAACATCCACCTAAAATAGATGAAAACAAGTCATTTAAAAAAAGATGACAAATCAGTAGGTCTCACAGATGCGGGGTTTCCCACACTGCGCTGATGTTTGATCGAACTCTAAAAAAAAACTCACGCTGAAAAGTCTCAGCGTTTTGATTTGATGCAAACGTGTCACCTAATTTATATAGGGAACGAATACGTTCTAGTGTCCTCCTCAAAAACGTTCCAAACGTCGCCTTTGCAGCCAAAGCATTCATTGTACAGAATGTAAAGCAGTGGATTTGCGTGAGTGACGGTCATAGATAAGTCATGGAAAGCTGCCATGTCATATACTGTAGTGGATACGATTGTGCGGAGGCATGTTTGCCATGTGGTGTATGAAGTGTGCACACTGTAACATTATTACTGCCATTAACACTAAGCTGGTCCTGGCCCTCCACAGGAATTCCTGTTAATCTTCTTGACAAGTGCAGGAGGAACTTCAGGGTGGTACATTTTAATTCCAGTGCATTTTGTGTCAATATTTGAGACAAAATTGTATCTTTATATATATATTTGGAGCTCTCATTTCTGTCTTATTTTTAAATATATATTTTATAGTATAGTATTTTTTTTATACTTCATATTTTCTTTTTATTTTGTTCATTTTATTTCTATTTACATGTTGGACGTTCATAAAAAAGTGTTTCACTACATGTTGTATTAATGTGCATGTGACAAATACGATTTTATTTTAATTTGTTGATTTGATTTTTGGTTTTTTTTCTGTTATATTTCATCATTAAGCATCTGAAAGCCATTTAATATAATTTTTTATTAGGAAAAAAAAAATGTATACTTCCCATGATCATGAACTAAACCATGAACCATTATGAGTACATGGCGATGTCAGATGTTTTGACTCACAACACCAATGAGGCACCTGTAAGAGGTTCTCAGGCATGTTTAGGGAGTTTTTCTGCAGTATTTCGCTCTACTCCTTTTCCCTGGAGAAACAACATAGTACATGTATCCTGTGAGGTCTTCTAGAGAACCATTTGTTTGTATTTTATGTATCCAGAGAGGAGAGGCATCTGGGATAGATCATAAGTAGGAAGGGTGTGTTCCATGATGAAGCTTCTGCTAAACTAAAGCCTTTGCCCATATTAGAGATATTAGAGATACATCATCCAGGCTTAACATGACCACTGATGTTTTTACTATAGAACAGATCTCCACATTCTTCTAACCTTAAATAAAGCATTTGAGAATGCAGAACTCGTGTTTCAGTATCAGACAGTATCTGATAAAGGGCCGTAAGTCACTTCTCATTCCTAAGGGTCAGGCTTTTCATACTTTTAAAATTCACAACCACTGTTCCAGATATCCGTAAAACTTCACTCATGTCTAAAGGTCATTCATAGAAAGATGGGTGGGTTTCATGAAATCTGGTGGTGTCCTCCATAAGCTCGCATCACCAAAGTTAGATGATTAAACCATTCATAGGCTGATATCTACTCATACACCCAATTTTATATACAATGTGATTAATCAGTGGTGAACATAAAGGATGTAAATTTAGTTTGTTACTGTGGTTAAGTCGCTTTTACGTGTCTGTATTTTACTGAAGTGTTTCCATTTAGGGAGATTTTAACTGTAACTTTACTACATTTTAAAGTCAAATATTTGACTTTTCACTCAACTACATTTAGTGAAATCAGTCGTTTCTTTTTATTTACGAGGATAAAAACGTAACTGCTGAAACACGCAGCGAGTCACCAATCAGGATTTTACACGTGTTCTGATCGACGCTCGGTGTATCTACTGATCACCAACATACAGTTCAGCATCAGTTTAACATCAAGCAGAACATTTAGAGAGGAATAAATGATGAAGAAACTCCAGACTCGAACTCGACACAACACACGTGATTTATTTACGGGATTGTTTTGAAGAAGGTTTTGGGTTCATGATGATTGTAATAGAAATCAATCAGTGTTTGAGTCATTAATATCATTCTATTAATAGATCAGTGTGCTGAGAGTCACATTCGAGTCACATTTGAGTCACGTTTAAGTGATTAAATAAAGAATCTTGTGATAAAAATGATAATATGAACATTATAGTTATAATAAATCACTACTTTGGATACTTAAGTTCATTTGAAGGCAAAAGTTTTTGTTCTTTTACTCAAGTGAAAGTTTTAAAGGGACGTTTTTACTTTTACTGGAGTCATTATTTCTATTACTCAAATACATGGTTTGTGAACTTCGTCCACCGCTACAATTAATGCAAACGCCCCAGACATTGATAGTAAAGTAAAGATACAGGTCCATAGAGCGCCACCTGTTTAGACACATTATTACATTTATTACATTTAATTAGGGACATTTGTGTAAAGTGAGAATGCAGGAAGTTACTCATTAGACTCTTCAGTGTGTCAGTGAGAAAACTACCTCGACCAGATGTCATGGAGAAAGGATGCAATACCTCATTGACTGGAGGGGGTATGTTTCTGAGAGGTTCTAGACCTCAATCTTATCAGGGAATTTCACCCCCTACTGCTTGGATTTCTTCTCATCCCAGAGGTAACACATGCAAATTTTCACAATCATCTCGATCCACATTCCCATTTACAGACTTCTGATTTCTCTGTTCATTCACAGCCTCCTGCCCCCAGTTTCTCTTCAGCGCTTCGCATGTATCCTGGTTAATTCAATGACATTATTGAGCTTTAATCTCACGTGCACTGTTCAGTTCTGCTTTGTTTTGCCATCACCATTGTCTTCGCCTGGTCTGGTGTGGTCTGGTGTATTTGTTGATCTCCTGACCCTCTACCTGCATTATGTCTTTGAACATTGGTTTGACCTTTTGGTTTGTCTGCCTTGACTGGTTTTAATAAAGATTTGTATTTGCATCCAAACCCCAGCAGAGCCTAACAATTCAGATTTAACACGTATTTCATGAGCGTATTTTTAAGCGTATTTTATTAGAGGGACGGCTCATGTAGGACGTTTTGGAGACAAGGTGAAGGAGGTGAGATTGAGATGGTTTGGACATGTGCAGAGAAGGGACATGGGGTATATCAGTAAAAAGAGACAGATGTAGAGGACAGGGGGGTGTGGAGACGGACGATCCGCTGTGGAGACCCCTAATGGGAGAAACCGAAAGAAGAAGAAGAAGATCACAAGTGTATTTTTCAATGGTCATATTCTACAGTGTTGATTTGGTCGATTGAAGAATATTTCAAAATAGTAAATTAAATTGAAGATAATTTTAATGATTTAAAATACACACATTAAAAATCCCGAAGGAAACCCAAATGATCTCAATATGAACCTAAAGAACATAAAGCAAAAAAAAGTTCAAATGAAATGTTACAAAAGACCTGAAACCTATTTATTAAGCGTCTGTAGGAACCCGGAGGATGAACTCCACGCATTTTAATGCATTTAAACGCAAGATTTAGTGCAATGTCTTTTTATAGGCATGTGTTTCAACATCATCCAGCACTGCTCCTTGGATGATCTCATCTCACCACCATGTGCAGAAAAGGAGAGGCTGCTTCTTTGGAAGTGTAAAAAAATGCACCAAGTCAACTCTGAAGTTTGGGATTTGATACTGGAAACAGCTGTGCAGGTCACTTCAAGGTCGAAGAACTGCGAAGTGGGAGGGACGGATGGAAGGAGATGGTGCAGAAATGTGACCTTCTTCAGAAGGAATGCAAGTTACAGCCTCTGCATTTCAGAGGGAAGTGAGGGAGCCATCAACGACTGTAATTTCCCAGAACTTCTAGCATTCATTTCTGCTCCTTATTGCTAGGAACACTGTGTGTGGGGGGGTGAAAGTGTGATTAAAGTGGGAAAAGGGCAGAAACAGGAGGATTACGTTGCTTTCTGTCATGTTCTAGAGCAGAAATGTATGAAACTGACACGTATACATGGTAATATTTACTGCATTTCTCCTGAACACTATGGACAAAAGTTTGTGGACACCTGACCATAACATTGGTATGTTCATCTTTTTGAACATCCCACTCCACCTTTAGTCTTTATTTATTCTTATAATAATCTCAACTCTTCTGGAAAGATTTTGTGGGGATTTGTGCTCATTTAGACAAAAAGATGTGCGTTCGGTGATGCAGGTGAGACGAGGAGGACCGAGGTCATGTTCAATACTTTTAAAGCAGCAGATCTTCAACTCCAAACCATGTACACTGGAACAGGTTTGGATCTCCTAGGTCAAGTGAAGGGAAAATGTCATGCTTGTGCTGAAAATATGGAGAAGAACCACATACGTCTGGAGGGGTTGGGTGTCCCAATACTTTTGGTACGTATTGTGTATATACGGATTAAAAGATTTGCATAATCTTTTCATACACAGACACTGTTTGAACTGAAGCCTCCTTTTCCTCATTAAAACCAGGTATAACCTGAGGCAAGACACACACACACACACACACACACACACACACACACACACACACACACACACACAGATGCACACATGTATATATCTATACACAAAGTCACACCAGAGTCCTGCTGTTATCACTATTTCCAGCTTCCCTTTTCTTTCTTTTAAACACACACACACACACACACACACACACACACACACACACACACACACACACACACACTTGCTTCTATTGAACTGAGGAGAGTGACACAATGAGTGTGTGTGTGTGTGTGTGTGTGTGTGTGTGTGTGTGTGTGTGTGTGTGTGCAATAGAGACAGTTAGACAGAAGAGTGAGGGATAAGCAACAACACATAACTTCCATAGAATTTCCTTGAAAGAGCCGAGCGTCAGGGCAGGGGTGGGTTTAGCGTTAGCGGCCGACGGAGAGAAACACACCAGGCACAACTCAGAGTTTTGTTTACACGAACGCGACACGCGTCTTTCTCTTTTTCCTTTGTTGCTGTGGACACAGTTTCTGTTAACATGCCGGCGCTTGCACTTGAGGTTATGCTTCTGCAAAAACAAGGGAAAAGGTCACCGTGCCCCAGCCGTGACCTGCAGTCGGGATTCACAACAAAAACAAGCTAATAGAAATGCCTGGAAATAGCAGCCAGTCAATAGGAACAGACGCCATGTCGCGAGAAAACGGAAAAGAATCTTTGTCAAATTTAATGCCATTATACCTCTGTTGATGTAAACAGTCATAAAACTATAGTCCACTCGAAGCGCTTGTGTGATTATATGGCATATGGTGTAACTTTAAAGACTTTTAGTCATCGAATTTAGCAAAAACAGCAGAGAATTAGCCCATAAATCATCATTGTGTAATTCTTTCATAATGGTGGCGTTTGTCATTAAATACTGTATATTCTTATAGCGCTAATAAAAAAGATCAGTAACAGGATACGTAAACATGTCATGAAACGACTTCTAGACATGCCTAATGCTCTGCTTGTAAACGAAGCACTGTAAATAGTGAAATAGTAAAATGATACAAACCCAAATCCGAAAAAAGTTGGAAGACTGCGTAAAATGTCAATTAAAACAGAATGCAATCATTTGCAAATCTTATAAATCCATATTCTATTCACAGTAAAAAAAATAAATACAAAAGTTTTTTTTAACTATTTCAATGTTTATTTTAAGATTTAAAAAAAAAGGTGGGACAGGGCCATGTTTACCACTGTGTAGCATCACATCTTCTGTCTGGAAACTGAGGAGAACTATTGCTAAAGTTTTGGAAGAGGATTGTAGCTGCTGAACAGTTCTGGGTGTCCTTTGTTGTGTTTTTCGTTTCAATATGCACCAAATGTTTTCAAATGCTACTGAATTGATGCATTATGCCGTTAGCATTGTCTTGCTAAAATATGCATGGCCTTTCCTGAAAAAGACGTTTTCTGGATGGAGGCATTTGTTGCTCTAAAACCTTTATATAGCATTCAGCATTGATGGAGCCTCTCCAAAAGTGCAAGCTGCTCATTCCACAGGCACTAATGCACCACCATACCATCACAGATACAGCTTTTTGAATGGAGTGCTGATAACAAGTCAGATGGTCCCGCTCTTCTTTAGTACAGAAGACGTGGTGTCCACGGTTTTGAAAAAGAAAAAGAAATTGAAATTTGTCTGACCACAGAAATGTCCACTTTGTCTCAGAACATTTTAATGAGCTTTGGCCCAGAGAGGATGGTGGTGTTTCTGGATCATGTTCACGCATGCCTTCTTCTTTGCATGATTTACCCTGAGATTTAACTTGCATTTGTGGAGGACATGCAAACTGTGTTCACAGACAATGGTTTCTGGAGGTGTTCATGAGCCCATGCAGTGATTTCAATTACAGAATCATAAATGTTTGAAATGCAGTACAAAAAACATGACCATCTAATATTCACATCATGGTATATTTCAGTTTTATTCATTGTTTCTATGAAAGACCAGGAGTTTGGATATGTGGTCAGAAGTAAAGAGATATGTGAGATCACACACATTCCAGGTTCAAATTGCCGTTAAATCTCAGTTGAACTAAATCATTTTCAGTTCAACATTATATTTATATTCATGGTTTTTATCTAACGGAACAGCGTGAGCTAAGCAGCACCACCAGGAAGCCTATGGCAACAACTGAGCAAGCTGAGCCAAGATGAATATGAAGATTGTCGGGAAACTGATGTTCGGCTGAATTTCGTGATGCAAGGCGCGCCTTGATTTTGGTGGTATGTGGAGAACATGCCAAAAATCCTTCACAAAAAATAACAAAAAAAATAAATAAATGTAATAACAATTTCCACATTTTCATCTTGTACTTGTTATTATTATGAACAGCAGATACGCTCATTCCTCTGCACTGCTTCTCTTTCTCTACCCATCCTGAGGCATCCAGAGATTGGGCCAGCTCCAGTTATGAGATATCTCGTGAAGTTAGAAGATACCAACCCTGCAAGGATCTCGAGGCATCTGTAAGTTGCGCCAGCTCCAGTTGTGTCTCACCTCATAAAGATTTTGAACCTTTAAAGAAAAGATGCCGACTCCACGATGATCCTGAGCCATCTAGAGACGTATCAGCACCACATTGAGAACTTTGAGGATAAACGACCTCCTAATCAATTCTCAAAAAAATCACATTCTACACATGCTATTTCTCCATCATTCGACATTTAAAGGCTCTGGCATGAAGGAGTTGGTGTTTTGGTGTTGGATCTACAATGATTTCAGATGTTGAGCTAAATTATAAGCTGCTCAGGAGCTCCGGGTTCCACAACTCTAGTTGACTGTAGAAGACAGTAGAATGGACATTACTCATAATCACGCACTCCAGTGTTCATGATATTTCTCATTCTCCAGTTTTTGTAATGTTTTGGTGTCACCAGGAGGATGAGGTTCCCCTTTTGAGTCTGGTTCCTCTCAAGGTTTCTTCCTCATTCCATCTAAGGGAGTTTTTTCCTTTCCACAGCTGTCCCAAGCTGCTCATCTGGGATAAATACACACAGTTCACGTATTACAATTTTGGCTCTATAATTCTCACAGTCTGTAAAGCTGCATTGAGACAATGGCAAAGTGCAATAAATTCGGATTAAATAATTTTTTTTTATTTTTCTGTGTTCCATCATTGTGTCAACAAGGTTATAGCATGCACCTCAGAGAAACGACTACAACGTTCAATCCGAGCGTCAGGAGAGACACAAGGGCTTTGTGGTTTGCATAATGGCCTCATGCCTTCACAGCTGGTGGATCGAATCCCTCCTCCACCTTGTGTGTGTAGAGTTTGCATGTTCTCCCAGTGCTTTGGGGGTTTCCTCCAGGTATTCTGGTTTTATTCTCTAAACGAGGACTGGGATGTTCATTAGGCACAGACAGATCTGATGCTCAGGTGTCCACAAACATACATCACTGATTTAACTGGAGAAATCTTGCATCTGTCAGATGAATCATTTAATGAATCATTTAACTGAATTGACTCAAACGATTTATTCGGGGAGTAACATAGGGTTTTAAGGCATGGTCAGTGAAATGTTTGTAAGTGATCATCCAAAAAAATAGGGCGGGGCTCAGCATACATCTACATTTACGCCATTTTTTCAGACGTCCTTATCGAGATCGACTCACAACCGAGCAGTTGAGGGTTAACCACCTTGCTCAAGAGCCCAGTACTGGCAGCTTAGTTGTGCTGGGGAATGAACTCATGAGCTTCTGATTTCCAACATCTTAATCACTGAGCTTCCACTTCCTCCGAAAAAAATAGTCACTTCCTGGAAACATTCTCTCACACCTCAGCAGATGTTTCTCCTGCTTTGTAGTGCGTCCTACTGCACAGAAGAACCAAAACGAGCAAATGATTTTTCTCTCTAATTACTTAAGCTGTTCTGACTGTTGATGTAATCACAGGTTGAGGTGTGTGAACAATCCAGGTGCATATTTCCCGCTCGGTGGTGTCTTCGTGCGTCACATATTTTTATAGCCACGTTTTAGCTGTTACTCATTCGATTGCTGCAGGCTTGTTCTTTGCCTGAACAGGAAAATGCATGGATCCTAAGAGCCCATGCTGACCGGCTTTCGGGTGGATTGTTCCACTCTTCCATGCAGAGGATTTAATCTCAGAACTCTTAACTCATTCTCTCCAGATTTCCCAGCTCAGGTGTTGGGAATCGAAAAAAGAAATGAGGATCGCCTTGAGCAATGAAGGAACTACCGGATCCGGGGGTGTTGTGCTACGGATGTGGGGAGTGCATTTGTGTGTGTGTGTGTGTGTGTGTGTGTGTGTGTGTGGGCGTATAATCAAACACGCAGCATTATTATAATCCTGATGTCTGTTTCTCTTGGCGCCAGGATCGCTGGGTGAAGTCCAGGCTCATGTTATTTGGCTTTGTTTGTGTTTTGAGAGCTCTTCTGCCCCGTGGCATTCCACCTTATTTTTGTATTCCAGCACTCAGCTTGTGCCAACGTGTGCCTGCAATACCATCCCAAACAGCAAACAATTCCACTCGATCAATACAAATTCTTTTACACATAAAAAAGGCACGTCCTGTTCCCAGCCTCGCCCAGCGAACACGGAGTGACAAAACCAATCTTACTCAGGCTTGAAGTCTGTCGAATGGAATGCAATGACATGCAATGCGGCGAAGCTTCAAGCTCATATGTCACGTCTGGGCTGCTTTGATAGTTTAACATACACACCTGCACGAACTCTCGAGTTTTAGAAAATATGCAAAATATTGACTTTTTGCTCGTTTTTATTCGGACTGCAGGGCTTCTGGAATGAAGGGGTGATTAAATAGCTTTGAAGGGTGGAGTGTTTTCTGCTCTTCTGGTATTGGGTGTGGAGGACAGACAGGATCAGTAGCTTTCCTTTACTTCTCTCTGACACTGGGAGAAACTGTAATACCAACCCTCCCTCTTTTGTACACTTTTTCAGCACACACCCAAGCTCACTCTCGCCCGCCCTCATGCAATAACATTATCTCATTCCAGCAAAGAGTTTCACTTTTACCCTGGTACACATTTCACATGGTTAAATACACAATATGGATGAAGGTATTGGGCCACCTGACTTGGGTACATCCAGGGGAAGTGGTAGCTCAGTGGGTAAGATGTTGGACTTCTAATCAGAAGGTTGTGAGCTCAAATCCCACCACCACTAAGTGACCACTGCTGGGCTCTTGATCAACGCCCTGAACCCCTTAACTGCTCAGTCATGTGAATGAGAAAATTGTAAGTCGCTCTGGATGAGGGCGTCTGCCACATGTCGCAAATGCAGCCAGATGTGGTTCTTTTCTAAACATAATTGTGCAGGACGTTGCTGGATGCAGTAGTATGAAATTTTCCCTTCTTTTGAACTTTGGAGATCCAAACCTGTTCCAGCATGACACTGCTCCTGTGCACAAAGCCAGCTCCATGAAGATCTGCTTTACTTCCATTGGACTTTATAGACTGCAAAAAATAAGCGTCCAAATATAAGAAATAAGTGCAAGATTTTCAGAAGATTAGACTTGAAACAAGTCGAATGATAAGATAATTACACCTGGTACGATTTCTGGAAATAAGAAAAGAACAAAACGTCTTCAAATACGCATTTGAACACTTATTCCAATCAGTCGATTTGAGTGCTTTTCTTCATTTGTGTGAAAAGATGTTAAAACCAGAGAACAGAATTTTTTCTTCATTTAAAAATCATCATTATATATTCTACATATAGTTTATATAATAGATATAGATTATATTAGATTATATAGATATAGATACTATATTAAAGACTGTATTATATATATATAGTCTTAAGATGAGACAAAGCATTTAAACTCAAAACTGAAATACTGTTAAAATCGAGATCACGCATACACGCGTATCACCAACAATTATTTATGTTAATGAGGATTGTTTTGTACCACACAATAATTACGAAGCAAAAACAAAGCGAAATTATTACCTGCTAATAATAAAAGATTACACATTACTGCAGAACAATTAATTAAAAAGCCACAAGTACAGAACAAAGTAATAAAAATAACTGTACTGGATAATGTTTGGAAAGAGTGTGATGACTTCATACTGCAGACTTTTAGCATTTGTTATTAGGTTATAAATAAATGTGACATAAAGCATTTGGAATAAATAAAACTAATGACCAATTCCTAAGTGTGATTATTGAGCATGTTTCTGATGGTAATTAAACTCATTTTGCAGATAAAATAGCGAACATTGAGCTTAAAGTAAATAATCTTTAAACAATCATTATGATTTCACACAATCTGCTCTCGCATCGTATTTTATTACTAAAACAGGATCATAAGATTTTTATAGCTAGAAATAAAAGTTTCGACAAGATGAGGAGTTTTTGCAGTGTAGATTTTAGTTTATGTGTAGTAAATTTCGGACAGATTTACATGCTGTGTGTGTGAATATAGCAGAATATTCACAGAAATGCGCATATTTATAGCAGAAATTAAACTGTAATAAACAGATTCCGGCTCAGAGAGAGAGAGGAAACACCAGCACTGTTTGTTTTGGTGTATCTCTGGACTGACCGGAGTGTGTTCATGAATGAGCGTAATGGTGCATATAGCATCTGTTTGTGTGTGTGTGTGTGTGTGTGTGTGTGTGTACATAAAAGCACATTTACTATCCATGTTGACCTAGGTGAGTCATTGCAACCTGAAATGTTCTTTAAATAGAGCCTAGGCAGCGAAAGCGCTCTTTGACCAGGATCAACCTTTGGTTTTTTGTTTGCTTAGTGCACATTGAAGGGATGCGGTGGCGTTGCGTGTGTTTGCACAGTCTGTTGTGTTAGAGCTGTTTCCCTCAAGTGCGACACACTTATTTCCTCCAGCTGGAGCTCTGGTGTCAATAACACACTCACCCGGGATCCCGGCTCACTTCAAAAGACCTTAACACTAAGAAGGAAACTGTTTGCTTCCCTATTTTCATTCTGCTTTTTTTTTCATTTTTTATTCCGATATCCGTGTAAATACTGTAGCACTGTTACTGTAATCCTCCTCTACCTTCCTGAAACATGAAGCAAACTGAGAGGGTAAAGACGTCTATTTATAGCAGGAATATTTATAAAGCTTTTGTAGGTTTGACTGTTTTGAATGCTATAATATCTAAACACTATTAAAGCAATATAACTGGATTTTTCTCGTACTACATTTGTTCAATGGTCTGTGCAAACCCTTCTGATGTTTCCCAGGGGCTCCATGTTCTATAGCGTTCATCCTACAGAGAACTTTGGGCTTTTGAATACGAAAGCTCAATCGTATAGACACAAACTCTTTCGCACGCTATAATTGGCAAATGGCAGTCTATAATGCATAAAGAAAAACCTGACAACCCCAAGGGGAAAACCCTCGAGCATGAGGAGAACATTTCAGGGAAGAGATGGGATTCGAACCCTCAACATCCAAGGTCAATATACAATATATGGACAAAGACCATAAGAAAGTGAACAAAGTTCACATTTAGTCTCCATTCACTGTTATAATAACTTCCACTCTTCTGGGAAGATGTTCCACTAGATTTCATGGAGATTTTGTGAATATTCCTTGAGTCACAAGTGTGTTAGTAAAGTGATGTAATGATGTTGGTGAGAAGGTGAGGAGGAATGGGGTGCACAGGAGCATTGTCATGCTGGAACAGGTTTTTGGTCTCCTAGTTCAAGTAAAGGAAATGTGTTATGCCACAGCCTTCGTTACAATTGTGCACCTCCAAGTTTGTGAACAGTTTTATGTGAAACGCATACGGCTGGAAAAGTCCGGAGTCCTGATACACTTTGTAAATGGAAATTATTTTCTTTACCTTATAATCTGGCAAACTTCCTGCAGAAGATCACATTGTTGTAAGAAAAACCTAAAGTTTAAAATATGAGACAAAAAGGGAAGCATCACTATTTTCAAGTTACAAGGGTTTTCCAGGCCACCATTTATTTGCTAATAGCACAGTTTCAGCCTGAATTCCCGCTACCAGACATTTCAAAAGAACCTTGTGGCCTATAAATAAAACCCACACACATCCGTAATAGTCATGTTCTGTTTATTATTGAGTAAGGGATGCCTTACTGACATTTCCAACATGAAGACATCTTATTTACGGGTGCTGCCAAGCCAACAGAATGTACAAGTGGGAATTCCTTTTTTCTATCGTGCAGAATATTTACATTATCATCACATACAAGTGTGGTGTAGGATCTAAAAACCTCCTCACGTGTTTGATAATAACCAGTTAATACACAGACACAAGACTTGTGACCATTTTAATCACACTATTAATCAATATTCAATCATATTGAATGATTCAGTAATCATCGTTAGAATGATCACTATGCTAATTGCTAAATTTCATGCTATTGTCTGCAGGAAAGCTGGTTGTTCAGATACACTATACGTACAATCTTTTGATGTCTGAGCATAAGATTGCTGTATTCTGACGTCCCCTTCCACATTCACAAAGTGGTATGAAAATCAAAAGTTCATTGCCAAAAGATGGCAGCACAAGGCTGCACGCATAGTCACAGGGAGCACCGACCTTCATAAGTCAGTGTGCCAAAAGACACCGTGCTTGACACGCTTTGGAAAGAAGACGTTCCAGAAGAACGCTGGGAGCTGTTTTGCTGTGCGAGGAGATTATTTTGAAGGTGATGGTGTGGAAACGTACATAAATAAAATACTTTCCTGTAATCAGAGCAAATCTACAAATTTTTCCGACTCCCTTTTTGCACCTTGCAGTCCCTATTTGTGAAAACCTCCACTCTTATGGTAAGATGTTCCACTAGATTTTGTGGAGATTTGTTGAGATTCATGTAGCCAAAAAGGGTGTTAGTAAAGTGGAGGTGAGATGAGGAGGTCTGGGTCAGCATCCTGCAGTCAGCATTCAGGTTCTATAGGGTTTAGGGTCAGAGCTTTATAGCAGGAGATCTTCCACTCCAATCCATGTAAAGCACATCTTCCTGGAGCTCTTCCAGCATCTAATAAGACTCTAATGATACCTCTAGGTACTGTATGTGGGAAGAATCACATATGGCTGGAAAAGTCGCATCCCAATGTGTTTGTCCATGTAGATATCAATGTACATCTATTCATTGCATCTGCGCACACACACACACACACACACACACACACACACACAAACACACAAACACACATACACACACACACACACACACACACACATACACACACACACACACACACACAAACACATATACACACACACACACACACACACACACACACACACACACACACACAGGATAGAAATGAATAGTTTAATCAAGAACTAACTGCGTGGCACCAGTGCTACCCATAAAACCATTAGCGAAAGCCCTCCTGCTGTTTCAGGTGATGAAGAAATGAGCTGTTTTCCTCATATTCCTTAATAATCACTGCATTTCAGTATTTCTTTGAAATTTTACTTTGCAAAAAGCAGTTGTTCTTTTTCTGCTTGCCGTTTGACAAATGTGTGCATGGAATTTCTGCTTCAGAAGCTTTAGCATGATTGATGGACCATCCAAACACCACTGTATTTACTGAATTGTACCCCTTCAGCCCCCTCACTCGTTCCTTCTACATTTCAGCACCTACACGAGGACAAGTCTGGAGACACCAGTGAAAAAGATCAAATGGAAACATACATAGGACCTCTTACATTTCTATCATATTGTGAGGATGGAGTTGACCATTGGGTTCTTTGAAGATCTGTGAAGTTTTATCAACATATCACAACTACCAGCTTGGAACGATGATTTGTTTTGTGGCATTGTGTTACTGAGACAAGTGAAGGAAGCCATGATATCTGTTCTCACATCAATGATTCGTTCCTACGAACAGTTTTATACTTCAGTATTGGGACACCTGATATATTCCAGCCATATGTGGTTCTTCGAGAACTTTTCCCAAAAATTTGGAGACACAATTTTTCAGGATGTCTTTGGATGCAGGAGAAGTAAGTTTTCTGCAGGAGACCCAAATCTGGTCCGGCATGACGACGAAAATGTGTGCAAACCAGCTCCATGAAGATCTGCTTTACATGGGTTGGAGTGGAAGATCTCCTGCAATAAAGCTTTGACTATACACCCCATTTCTTCTCATCTTACCTACATCAGTGACTGACATTTCTAAATGAATCTAAGCAAACACGTTCCAAAATCTAGTGGAACATCTTACCCAAAGTGTGGAGCATATTATAACAGCAAATATAATTATACATACAGTGTATAGTGTGTATGATATCTTAAATATAGTTCTGTCCTTTTACTGGCAGTAGAAATCTCATGTCCATGAGTCAGGAGAGCAAAATAGACCATGCTCTCTAGTTAGAGGAACATCCTACAGCGTTAAAACATTACTTAGGAAGAACAAAAAAACACATGAAGACCCCTAACATGAAATATTTTAAGCTGCATTCATTCCCGTTCAGTTGTGTTGCATTAGGTTTGCTGTGTGTGTGTGTGTGTGTGTGTGTGTGTGTGTGTGTGTGTGTGTGTGTGTTATAACAGAACACACTGCTGTAGCGACCTGATTCCCAGTGTTCATCTCCATCCTGTATCAGCATCCAACCTCGCCACATCTCCTGCACCTCTCCCACAGCGCTAATGTAGTGTGTGAAAGTCACAGCAATAACAGCAGATCTACTCGACTTTTCTCAAGTCAAGTCAAATCAAGTCAAGTCAAGTCAAGTTTATTTGTATAGCGCTTTTCACAACAGACATTGTCTCAAAGCAGCTTTACAGAAATCAACAGTGAAGGTGAATGGTGTGTGTTTATCCCTGATGAGCAGCCTGGAGACTGTGGCAAGAAAAACTCCCTTAGATGTTATGAGGAAGAAACCTTGAGAGGAACCAGACTCAAAAGGGGAACCTCATCCTTATTTGGGTTAGGGTTTTCTTTTAGAATGGGATCCATATAAAGGGTTTACTGTGTATTTACATGTGAATTTTATCACATTTTATTATATATATATATATACACAGCATGTCCTCTTTACACTAGATAATGTCAGAATGTAAGAATTGTTTTATTATTCGACAAATTGTGAAATTTCCAGTCATTTGATTTGTATTATTATATTGATTCATTCTGTTATGCGTAATTTCTTCTACCCCGTGTGTGCAGTCGCTACTTCGAGTGTATTTTGTTAAAACATAAGTTTGAATGAAATAAAGCAAAGAAACAAACGAGAGCACGTATACACAAAAAATGTCTTTTGTTTGTATATCTGAGAGGATCTGAGCACACAGTCAGGCACGGTAAGGGACTGTGCTCAAGGGCACAACAGTAGTGCTGGGATTTGAACCCTCAACCTTCTGATCTGTAGCCTAAGGCCCTAACAGCTGAGCCTCCGCTGTTATATATAATATATTTAATGTATATATGTATAAGATTATTCTTTTCTAAACTGCACAGAGAAAGAAACTGCCTGTAGTCTATACACATATATACTGTATATATATAATAGACACACACACATCTATAAAAACCAGTGATGTCATGACGTTTAGTGATGTCATGACTTCACCAGCCATATGTGATTCTTCCTCAAACTGTTACACAAAGTTAGAGCATTTTCCCTTCACTTGAACTAGGAAACCCAAAGCTGTTCCAGCGTGACAATGTTCTTGTGCACAAAGCCATCTCCATGAAGATCTGCTTTACATGGGGTGGAGTGGAAGATCTCCTGCTGTAGAGCTCCAACAATATTAAACATGAACGAATGTAAACGCTGACTGCACCCTCGGAACCTTCTCACCTTCTCACCAGCATCAGTGCCTGACTTTACTAACACCACAAAACCTCCACAGAAATCTAGTGGAAGATCTTCCCAGGAACGTGGAGGTTATTATAACAGCAGTGTGGAATGGGGTGTTTCTTTAGATTTGTATCCCTGTGAAACAGGAAGCTATGGTTGAACTGTTTCCTGTTCCTTCTTACCCAGGTGTCCTACACAATCCTACATATCAATGTTACAATTTTATTTAAAGACAATTTATAAGTGAAGCAAATTGTGAAAGTCGTGTTTATAAACTCTGAAGATGTATTGCACTAAGGTTGGATGAATGTTGGCTCATAGGGTGACCACACCAAGAACTTTTCACACCACTGCACCTCTGATGTTCTCTCCCTCCACGTTCCTATGTAGGCTGAAGCGTTCCTGCTCACACCGGCTCTGGAGTCAGTCCATTCTGGAGGTTGTGGGGTTTGTAAATGCGAGTCTTTGTGTGTTGGGAGTGTAACAGGGAGGCCCCCGAGGGATCCTGGCTCTGTTTTAACAGATAAGATAGAGAGATGGAATTTTTTCATATGATCTCACCAGGCTGCTGGAAGTCCTCTGGAAGCGGTTCAGGGATTACACACACTCCTTTTCCCCTCCACAGGCTGAGAAAGGAGTTGAATGAGGGTGAAAAAATGTGAAGGAGGCCCGTTGAAACCCTCCCTGCACGCTCAGAGGGAGGCAACACAGAGACGCTGAGCCATTAGCAACTGAATCGGGGCTTCGTTTGCATTCGATGAGTTAATCGTTAGTCACGTCTGTGAGGGAGTTGGGAGGGTTTTTTTGTCCACAATGGCTTTCTAAAGAAGTCCAACCATAAAACAAGTCCAAGTTTATGAGCCTCCTGTGTGGAGAAATGTGGCATTCGAGGCTCAGAGGTGGAATACAGATGCATTTTTATCAACACAAGGTTGCATTGTGTGTTATTAACAGCGCTATGACCTCAGCTCATACTGAAGATTAACTCCCACCATGCGATGCCTAAATACCTGAAAAGAACACCACGGTCATCTGTAGGACGTTCTGTATTTTATGCACATTTTATTGGCACACACACACACACACTTTGTATCCATATTCTGTTCGACACTAAGTGGCTGCTTTGAGCTTCAACCTGTTCTACGGACGTGAACACACACTCGACATCTATCATCAAATGGTTGAGCGGTACAGCGCGACCTTCTATTGGGAATTTTCTCCTCCTTTTCCATTATCCTGAAACACACACACACACACACACACACACACACACACACACACACACACACACCATGTTCCACTAAATACCTGATCAGAACACTATAGTCCATTCTCTTCTTCTTCCATCAACACACACTTTATAGCCTTGTGATTAGATTCTGAAAACACACACACACACACACACACACACACACACACACACACACACACACACACCATTCCTAGCTATCAGGAAAAGATTAATTCTATCCATAGGGAATGCTTTCCATGTCTTATCACCATCTCTGTGAAACATTTCACACTTACATGCGGCTGGAGTCAAATCTAGAACCATTATAACTCTCAGTGGGAAAAGTCAGTTTGGTTCCAGAACAAAAACCTGTTCACATTTAAATTGAGGGGAGGAGGGGAGGGGGAAGGAGAGGGGAGGAAGGTGGGGTTTGAGGGGAAGAGTGGAGGGAGGGAGAGGGAGGGGAGGGGGAAGGAGAGGAGGTATGAGCAAGAGCAGGAACATCAGAATGGGCATGGGTATAGGTTTAAGCATGGGTATGGGTATGAGTATGGGCATAGTCATTAGAATGATAATGGCAGTAAGCATGGGCACTGCTTTAGGAATGTGCATGGGTATGAGCATGGGCATTAGAATGGGCATGAATTTGAGCATGGGCATGAACATCAGAATGTGTATGAGCATGAGAATGGGTATGGGTATGAGCATGGGCATGGAAATAGGTATGAGCATGGGTATGAGAATGGGCATGGGCATAAGAATGGGTGTGTGTATGATCATAGGCATGAAAATGGGCATGGGTATGAGTATAGGTGTGGGTATGAGCATGGGCATGAGAATGAGAATGTTCATGGGTAGGAGCATAGGCATGGGTGTGGGTATGAGCATGTGCATTAGAATTGGTGTGGGTATGAGCATGGGCATGAGAATGGGCATAAACATCAGACTGTGCATGAACAAGAGCACAGACATGGGCATGGGTACAGGCATTAGCATGGGAATGTTCATGGGCATTAGAACTGGTGTGGGTATGAGGATGGGCATGAGAATGGGCAGCATGGGTATGAGCATGGGCATAAACATCAGACTGTGCATGTGCAAGAGCACAGACATGGGCATGGGCATGGGTACAAGCATTAGCATGGGCATGTTCATGGGCATTAACATGTGAATGCACCAGCCAAAAAATGAAAATATATGCGAGCAGAAGTGCTGTGAACATTAGGGCATATATGCATGTGCTAATCGAGTGGTGACAGGGAACATGTGTGAGTAATTAGTGACATGTGACAGTCATGTGAAGGTGCAGTGACTGGTGTTTATCGTGGTCCAGGGTCATGAGCACTAACACGTGATTAAATCACACGCACAAATCTGTATAGTAATAAACGTGGAATGAACATGTTTAATGTCAAGATCATCAGAACGATAGAATATAACTGAAGTGTTATATCAGAACGAGCAACAATAAGTGAAGTATATTCTGAAATGTTTTATTATGGCATTAAAAAAGGCCTGTTTCTGTATAAAGCAGGGAATATTCTGGGTTCTGTGGTTCAGTGGTGGTTACAGATGAAGAGAATCATAATGCTCACAAGTTTGCTAGTTGGAAAAAAGGATCTTCATGCACATGCATATGATCAAATTCACACTAAGTTCTCGATTGCATCCATTGGGAGTTCTCTTTATCTCTCATCAGTCTCTCAATAACAATTAACAATATTCTGTGATGGATCGGTTTCCAATCCAGGGCTGGATTCCCATCTCATGCCTGATTCCCAGGACAGGCTCTGGATCCACAGTGACCCTGACCAGGATAATACACTTACTGAAGAAAGAAACACAGGTTATTACTGACAGCTGTGATGAACTCAATAGGAGTCACGTTGCAAATGTCAGTTTGAACAAAGTTTCTTTCTCCATGCTCCGAATCAGAAGCTAAAGGCAATAAAAATGTGTTTTTAGCAACAAAACATTTTATTGTTCATTCAATTCATCAGAAAATTCCATTTTGACGTAATGATTCGGTGCTGAGATCTGCTCAATCCACATGGGTGATCTCTCCATCTCACTTTCATTGTTCTCTTTTTTAAGTGTCAGTTCCGAGATTTGTTCCAATCTGGAATCATTCTACAATTTTTTTTTATTACTGCAAATGAGATTGTTACCAGTCTGAGGAATATTAGTTTAGTTATGAACTCAGGTGATGGAGCTGAGAGTGAGCAACTGTTGGGTTGAGGAACAGTCAAAACCAGCCGTTTTGAACACCAGTTATGAACTCAGGTGATAGAGCTGAGGGTGAGGAACCATTCAAACCTGACATCTTCAACACCAGTTAGGAACTCAGATGATAGAGCTGAGGGTAAGGAAGTGTTTGAACCTGACGTTTTCAACACCCGTTATGAACTCAGGTGATGGAGCTGAGGGTGAGGAACCATTCAACCCTGACGTCTTCAACACCAGTTAGGAACTCAGGTGATAGAGCTGAGGGTAAGGAAGTGTTTGAACCTGACGTCTTCAACACCAGTTGGGGGCTCAGGTGATGGAGCTGAGGTTTATGAACTGTCAGAACCTGATGTTATAAACACCAGTTATGGACTCAGGCGATAGAGTTGAGGTTGAAAAAGTGTCAGAACCTAAAGTCTTGAACACCAGTTAGGAACTCAGGTGATGAAGCTGAGGTTGAGAAAATGACTGAACCAGAAGATTAAAACAGAACTATTTTGTGCATGAACATACTTTACATCTACAGATACTGGGGAGGGGGGATTGAAAGGTCAAAGAGTGCATTAGGATCTCACATTTCTTTGGTTCTGCTCTCAAACAGGAGGAAAGCCATTCCAGGTCTTTAAAAGGATCGCTCAATCCCTGGAGGATCTCTGGCACCTTCTTGATGGCAAAAGGCTTTCAATCAATAGCTCTTATCAAATTCCTCAAAAGTACATCATGGTCTCCTGGTGGGATTTGTCTCTACACAGATACTTATGAACTTATATCTACACACACACACACACACACACACACACACACACACACACACACACACACACAATCTCCACAATCCTAAGCAGAACATCATAGATCGTTCCTGTCTGCTTTACTGTAATAACTCTGATGCACATTGGTTGGGAATTCTGTCCAATTGACCTTCACATAGACACAAGAACACACTCGTGGTTAAATATCGAAGCAGAACACAGTGAGCATTAGTGCCGTTTTCTCACTATCTCTTATTAAAGCACTTATTCCTGGATTATTCCTGTGCTCATGCAGCCAGTGACATCTGACCACGGTTCTGCACGAGGGTGAAAAATACATCATCATTCAGTCAGTCAGTGTTATTATTATTATTATTATTATTATTATTATTATTAATATTATTATTTATTATTATTATTATTATTAATACTTATTATTATTATTATTATTATTATTCATTATTATTACTTATTATTATTATTAATATTATTATTATTATTATTATAATTATTATTATTATTATTATTACTTATTATTATTATTATTATTATTATTAATTATTATTATTATTATTATTATTATTATTATTATTATTATTATTATTATTATTATTATTATTATTAATATTATTATTATTATTATTATTATTATTATTATTATTATTATTATTATTACTTATTATTATTACTATTATAATTATTATTATTATTACTTATTATTATTATTATTATTATTATTATTATTATTATTATTATTATTATTATTATTAGTAGTAGTAGTAGTAGTAGTAGTATTATTACTAATTAGGGTTGTAAACATTTGTGAACATTTAATACAATTTTAATACTGTAAATAAAAAGCTGCTTTGTGTGTGTGTGTGTGTGTGTGTGTGTGTGTGTGTTTACATTTAATATAAAATTTTCCAAAAACGTGTTCTACTTAACTGTACTTATTTCAGCGTACTTTCACAAATGTCTGCATTTAAGAAACACACAAGATAATTATTGATTTATTTATTCATAAATGTCGTTGTTCCTTCCATCCTTTATTCATTCATTCCCCTGATATGTGGGATTGTCAGGAGTTTATGCTTTGAACAGAAATTCTTGAAGCTGTACATAAAATGCACAGGAAAGAAAAGAAACTCAGACTGTAACTAAGTTCCGCATGAAAAACATGAATTGCGTCGTACCGAAAGTCCTGTATCGAAATGTCTCGGTACGAAGACGTGAACCGTTACAGCCCAATAATAACGTTACTATTGTGGACCTACAATCAATAATAAACTACTCCACATGCTGAAAATGATTTGTTCCCTTGTCAGAAAGTTGTAGTTTATTCTCGGTAGCTCGTTTATACCCATCGTCTCTGTTCGCATAGCTGCAGTGCTGTGGAATTAAAATGATGCCCTTAAACACACTGTGCTGCCGGTGTGTGACCCGGTTCTCAGACTCACTGATGTTCCATATGGCCTGAGATATAAAGGTGAGCTGTTCCCCTGCAGGTTCCTGTAGTGTAGAGATACTGATTTTGGCACATTCTGCATCTCTCATGGTCAAACTCTATGTGTCTACACTGCAGAATATCTAATTAGAGTGCAGTTGAGGCTTTTAAAAACAGATTTAAACGTCCATTATCTCACAGGATGTATATGAACATAAATGTGGCATAAGAGGGTAATAACATTATAGACAGTGCTATAAAAGGTATGTCATGATACAACTGGTTTGGATCTTCTAGTTCGAGTGAATGGGAAAATTTCATGCTACAGCATCCAAAGATGTCTGTTCTGATACACTTCGGATCAGTGCTGCATGCAGATTGCAGACCACATTATCATTTTTCAATCCACATGTCAAACCGGCTCAGCTTGAACCTCACTCACTATCTCCACATGAATTTAGGTGAAAAAGTCCATTCATTGATGTCCTCGTTCTCCGATGAGAATTCCGTCTCTCTGTCTGGACGACTCGGCTGAGGAATGTGGAATCTGAACAAACTCGCTTATAGCTGTGAAAATGGCTTTAAATTCCACACATATCTGAAGCACCGCTTTGCTCAGCAACTCCGCCTCCGCCTCAAGCTTTGTGTGTGTGTGTGTGTGTGTGTGTGTGTGTGTGTGTGTGTGTGTGTGTGTGTGTGGGTGCTAAACTTACCTGAGGCAAGAACACACTGCACCAAATACAATCCATATACAGAACCTCTCAGTTCGACATGTTTCCAAAAACTGCTGTAATAACAGTCATTAGACGATGCAGATTAGCAGATTATCACATCAGCAAAAATTTACTGCGTGCTGCTTTATCATAACATGTATCCATTATGTTTCCACGTTACACCATGTTTAACATTGACGTTTACATTTACAGCGTTTGGCAGACGTGTTTTTATCCACAGCGACGTACAAAAATGCACTGAAGTCTCCATCAATAAAAACCTCTGCCAGCATTCACTCGTCTCCATTAAATATGTGTGATATATTGTCTATGTGACATTACACTATATGGACAAGAGTTTCTGGACACCTGACCTTCCCTTCCCTTCCATATGTGGTTCTTCTCCAAACTGTTACCACAAACCTGGAGGCACACACTTGTATCTGACATCTTTAGATGCGGTCCAATAAAATTTCCCCTTTACTTAAACTTGGATCCCAAACCAGTTCCAGCATGGCAATGCCCCTGTACACAAAGCCAGCTCCATGAACATATGGTTTGGAGAGGAAGATCTTGAGTGGCCTGCTGTAGAGCTCCAACCCTTTTGAACACCTTTGAGATGAATGTGAACGCTGACTGCACCACAGGAACCTCCTCACCTTCCTACCAACATCAGGACCTGATTTTACACTTACACTGAACACTCCTGGGTCTGATGAACCCAAATGTCCTCAAGTACAAAATCTAGTGGAACATCTCCCCAGAAGAGCGGAGGTTCCATCAAATATGGAATGAAATGAGACATACAAATTCTATCCTCAGGTGTCTGCAAACTTTTGGTAATATAGTGTGCACTGTGTATGATGGCCTAAATATAGTCCTGTCCTTTTATCAGGAGTTGAGATCCCATGACCATGAGTCAAAAAAGCAAAATAGGTCATGCTCTCTGTTCAGAGGGCCATCACAAAATGGAATATCAAAAGTTTGTTTATTTATTGATTTGAAAGATTTACAGGTGGAGAACCTCACCCTCATCCATACTGAATCTTAACAAGAGCAGAATATGAACTTTACACTGAAATTCCTATGAAATAAAGTACATATAGTGCATAAGTGTTCACCCCTCAACCATCTTCAGTGTTTCATACGGTACAACCTGGAACTGAAATAGACTTGGATTTGATCTCATGCAACATTTCAGTTGTGTTATGTGTGAGGGATTGTCATAGTTTGCAAAATGATTTGCATACATATAAAAAAAACGGTTCAGATTGCATAAGTATTCGCCCTGCTGTATGATTTCTGGTGGAACGAGTTGCCATTCAAATCACTTGGAATGGAATTCAGTGTGCAATTACTGTGTCATGTGATTTCAGCGTAACTTCACATGTCCCTGAAAGAATCCAGAGCTTGTTGGAAAACACACATTTCTAAATAAATGACATTGTGAGGCCCGTGTATGCAATACAAAAAGTACAGAACCGCCTTTTCTGGATCCCTTCATCTAATCTATCCCTGACCTTCATCATTATCCTTCCATCATCCCACATGTTTACCGCCATCCCTTCATGACTCCTTTTCCTTTTTCAAACACCAAAAGCACAACAGTAATAGTGAGGACCATAAAACAGATTGTTACATGTCCAGATTTCCAGCAGGACAAAAGTTCCGGATGTAACACACGGACTTCAAATGTGTTTTATTGCTTGAATAAGTTTAATATCAGCAACCCGGTTTGCATATTCGATCGTACGACCCTCCAGGGAGAATGTAGGGAAATATTTTGAGGTCAGATGTTTATTGAAATGGCACTTAGAGACGTGTAATACAATGCAAAATACGGCACAAAAACCACAGAAGTGTAGATTTATTTTGCTGCACATTGCTGAGAAAAATATTCACAGCTGTAGAGGGAGGTGACGTGTCTGTTGGTCACACATTCCCGCCGTGTCATTGTTTACTTTCCTAGAATATCAGCAGCTAACGTATAGCATTTACAGTAGTATAAAACCAGTTTTTACTATGGAAACACAGATGAAAAACTGCCCAGTAAACTTGATAGAAACTCAAAAGGGAATTCTTATCTGAGTGGCATCAAACATCCATTCATTATAGTTCCATCATCATCATTGTTCAGGTTATTAACCGTCCTCTGATAAACACTTCACTGTAAACCTGTTCATGGTAATGAACCATTGTAGCAGTTTATATTCATTACAGTCCAAATCCATCTTCATTGCTCTTGAATTTACCCTCCACAGGAACCGCAGGAAGGTTGGGAAAGAAGAAGAGAACTGGTATCTCAGGGGCATCTGCAGATCAACAGGTAAGAAAAAGAGAAAAACATGAATTATTTTGTAGCCTTAATGTTGTATAAAAGTGAGGACACTGTACAGTGTGATCAGGGTCTAAGTGGGGACTCTGTGATAAGAGACAACCACCAAACCACCATCAACAAACCTGAGTAAATCTGGAGTATCTCTATTCATGATCTGCTCCTTATTTAATTAACCACATGATTTCCATAATGTGTGAATGCCTCGTCACATCTATTCGCAGCTGTGAATAATTTCTCAGCAATGTGCTACCACAAATACCTTCAAATCTACACTTGCGTCCGTTGTTTTCGTGCCATATTTTACATGTGTATAGATAAACTGCGATTTCAATAAACACCTGACCTCAAATTATTTCCTTACATCCTCCCTCCAGAGTCGCATGATTGAATATGCAGATCCATATTAAGCTCATTAAGCTCGTTACATCTGGAAGTCTGGTTCTGCCTAAAATCTGGACACCTAATGATCTGTTTTATGGTCCTCACTATTACTGTTGGTGTTTCTGCAGTGACGTCAGCTTCGGAAAAGGAGCCATGAAGGGCTGGTGGTAAACATGTGGGATGATGGAAGGATGATGATAAAGGTGAAGGATAGATTAGATGAAGGGATCTGGTCAGGACGTACTGGATTTCATCTGTGACGTCAGATTCCAGATCGGGTTTCTCTCGGCTTCTGTGTGATTCGGTGGCCTGGTGCTCGTCATCACGATGTTTGTTTCCAGTCCAGCAGCCGTTTTTACCCCACATTTACCTCATCTGCATCTTTACAGCACTAATAATTAAAAAAACATTTCCATTGACCTTACGTGTGTGTTTGTGTGTGTGTGTGTGTGTGTGTGTTTGTACATGTGTGTGTGTACATGTGTGTGTGCGTAGGAGGGAGTGTCCTCTAGCAAGCCCTGTGCTGACGTACATGCTTGTGAATGTAAACATAGGAAAGGCTTACTTTGGCTGACTTCCGAGTCTTTGTTAGGTCTGGAGAGCTGTTGTGATGGTTTCTGAGAGGTTTGAGCTGCGATGTGACTGATGGAGGGGGTGAAGGATGGCGAGATCCGTACAGCAGGAAAGGAAAGGAAAGGAAAGGAAAGGAAAGGAAAGGAAAGGAAAGGAAAGGAAAGGAAAGGAAAGGAAAGCTTCTACATGTGTGTGTGTGTGTGTGTGTGTGTGTGTGGGTATAATTACGCATGCTATTGATAGAGCTGCTCGTTTTATGTGCTGCTAAAACTGCTGTTCCAGTGGACAGGCTACACACACACACACACACACACACACACACACACACTTTTATACGTATAATTAGTGAGACAGACCGGAAGAGATAAAAAGATATAGTGTCAAATGAAGAAGGATGTTTGTTCTTATTTTTTATACACAGTATATATAATAGTCAGCCAAACATATTGGGACACCAAAGGAGACCCAAACCTGATCCAGCATGACAGTGCCATGAAGATCTGCTTTCCATAGCTTGGAAGATGAGGAAGATCTCCTGCTATAGAGCTCCAAACCTCATTGAACAAATGTGAACAGAACCCCAGGCCTCCTCATCACATCTCACCTACATCAGCACCTGACTTTACTAACACACTAACACACGCTGAATGTGCACAAATCTCCACAAGATCTAGTGAAACATCTTCCCAGAAGAGTGGAGATTAAATAGGACACTAAACATGGGATGTTCCAAAAAAAAAAGCACAAAGCAATCTTATTGTCAGGTGTCCTCAAACGTTCGGCCATAGAGTTCCTCTTCATACCTGGAACACCACAAGACTTGTCATTTTGGAGATGCTTTGACCCAGACAGCACAATCTGGTCTTCATCAAAGTCACTCAGATTCTTACTGTTGCGTATTTTTACTGCTTTCAACACATCACACGATTCTCCTTCTTTCATTATTTCTTTCATGGAAAAATGTGTCCTCTATTATCCAACGCTTGTGCAGACCCTGGAGGAGAGAAAGCAAAAGAAAGAAAGAGAGAAGATGGAAAAGCACATCTTATAAAAGGCCTCAAGGTTTCTGTAGCCCTAAAAATAAGATTCCTAAAGCTACGAGCTATTCATTCTTTCTCTATTTATCTGTGTGAATGTAGTTTATACTGTGTTCTGTAATGTCTGTGATTGTGAGGTGTTCAGAGTAATAGTGTGTGTTCAAGGCCATGGTTATGCAGCATTAGGAAAACGCACACTGCTATAAAAAGCACGCATGAAAAGCAGATGACTTCTACTGCAAAGGCCAAGCCAGGTAACATTAGGTCGCAGGATGACACTGGCAGAGCGGGTGTTAGGTGACCCATCTGACCCAAATGGGTTTTTTTTCCTATTGCGTAAGATGAATTATTTACCATTTCACACCTATGAAGAGAAACTAATACGACTTTCCAGATTTTTCACCACGTACCACTGTACAACATCTAAACATGGAAATGGAATCTAAAAATAAAAAAAAAATGAAGTATAAAAACTATAAAAAGTGTGTGTGTGTGTGTGTGTGTGTGTGTGTGTGTGTGTGTGTGTGTGTGTGTGTACACGAATTAGACACAAAGGGATGGATATGTGTATGGCAGAGATACAGATTAAAGTGTCCTGGTGTGATTGTTAATGAAGGAAAAGGGAGACAGAGGGAGGAGTCCAGGTACTTGGTGTTTGGTGTTTCCTGGTTTAGACCCTGAATGGCCTGTAGGAAGAAGCTCCTCCTCATTCTCTCTATGATTGCCTTCAAGAGTCTGAAGCCCTTCCCTGAACTTAACTGAGAAAAGACTCCATTGTTTGGATGGCTGAGGTGCTTCACTATCTTCCTGGCCCTGGTACGGCACTGCTTGCTGTAGATGTCCTGCAGGTCAGGGAGGGATGGATAGCTGGAAGGATGGTCAGAATGATGGATGGATGGATGGATGGATGGATGGATGGATGGATGGATGGATGGATGGATGGATGGATAGCAGGAAGGATGGTCAGATGGATGGATGGATGGATGGATGGATGGATGGATGGATGGATGGTCAGATGGATGGATGGATGGATGGATGGATGGATGGATGGATGGATGCATGGATGGATGGATGGGCGGATGGATGAACGGATGGACGGATGGAAGGATTTTTTTTCTTTATGATTTTATTTGCTCTCATGCTTGAAAAAGTCTGCATTTTTGTCCAGTTCCTAGAACCTGGTAGATGTAATATGATTATTAATATGAATATATGAATTATATTAAACGTAATAATTTCTAAATAGATGTAAATACAGACATAAATAGATGTACAGTTTATTTCCTGATTAGAGAAACTTTGTGTGACACAATAAAAAGATATTCAGTTCATAGGACAAAGAAGGAGGTTCATTTATTATGGGTGTCTGAGTCCAAAGCATTTATTGCTTTGATTCATCCTTAGTAGCTGCCTGGTCAGGGGCGTAATTGTTTATATTAAACTACCAGCAATCTGAGCTAGCAATACTTTTACGATAGTTACGATACTTTGGTGATGAACTCGAGTGATGTAGCTGAGGTTGAGGAACTGTCAGGCCACACCAAGTCATCAGATACAGAGATTTACACTGGCAGAGTGGTGCAGATTGCAGTATCAGTAGCAGAGATGAATATTCGGATTTCTTTGAGAAAACACTGAATGATGTATATCCACAGCCTCGGTGTTTATATACACACGTCACACCTTGTCCATCTAAAGCAAAAGAGAAAGACGCAGTCTTTATGTTTCTGTATTTAAATATTCTGCTCTCACGTAAGCTTTTATTCCGAGTCTGATCTATTCGGAGCGATGAGTGGGTCGGAGAGGCATGTGTTCCTCCACTTGAGCTGTGGGAGGTTCGGTGATTCAGACGCCTCGGATTCACAAGGCGTTTTTTTTCTTTCGGTTTGCAGTGGACAAATGTTCTCCATATTACCATTAGTTTGCATTAGTCACTTATCATGCTGATGGTATGAGGTGTCCTACTCCTGCATGAAACATCTTGCCTGACCCGACAGGTGCTGTGTTCAACATGAATTTTACTAATCCAGGAAGAGAACGACTAACAGTCTCCATTTTCTGTTATAATAAACAGCAATCTTCTGGGAAGATGTTCCACCAGATTTATTAGTGATCTCTACAGCAGGAGATCTTCCCCTCCACCGCATGTAAAGCAGATCTTCATGAAGACGGCTTTGTGCACAGGAGCATTGTCACGCTGGAACAGCGGTTTCCTAGTTCAAGTCTTTAGCAAATCCGCCTTAAATAATCGCGTGGCTCCAACTTTGTGTAACAGTTTGAGGAAGAATCACATATGGCTGGTGAAGTCACGACATCACCAAAAGTCATCATCACTGGTTTTTATAGATGTGTGTGTGTCTATTATATATATATACAGTATATATGTGTATAGACTACAGGCAGTTTCTTTCTCTGTGCAGTTTAGAAAAGAATAATCTTATACATATATACATTAAATATATTATATATAACAGCGGAGGCTCAGCTGTTAGGGCCTTAGGCTACAGATCAGAAGGTTGAGGGTTCAAATCCCAGCACTACTGTTGTGCCCTTGAGCACAGTCCCTTACCGTGCCTGACTGTGTGCTCAGATCCTCTCAGATATACAAACAAAAGACAAGAGCATCATCATCATCATTATCATCATCATCTTAGTTTAAATGAAGGGGAATTTTAATGCTACCACATCCAAAGACGTCCTATAGCAGTTTGGAGAAGAACCACATATGGGTGAACAAGTCAGATGTCCCAATACTTTTGGCAGTATAGTTTTAAATGCAGATGCAGACTCGCATTTCCACATCCTGAAGAATGTTATTCTTCTTTCTGATCATTGAGACGCATGTAACATCCAGCTGGTTGTTCTGAAGCAGGACACTAGTAGGCGAATTCCACATGGTGTACATTAGGAACACTCCAGATATCATCTCCTGATTTCCAGGTGGAGGACGAGTCACAATCCAGCAGCATCAAAAGAGAAAAAAGTCTAAACATGAAAAGAGTCATGGCTTAAAGCAGGATGTCAATATAGGAACAAGGAAACGGGAAAACACGGCTCTGAAATAAAAACAAACACAACTCATACTAGAACACAATAAGACAGACTAATCAACGGTTAGACGCAGGACACCTGGACGCAATCAGGGAACATAACCAGTAACGGACCGGGGGTGAAAACCAGACTGAAATCAAACCAAACACACATGTCAATATAAACAAAACAGCACATGGGGGAAGATCACAACACAACACACTTCCTCAAGCTCGGAAACAGGAGGCATCTGTTGCAACGTCACATTATAAAAAAAAAAAAACACTATTATAAGTCCTTATTTGTTAAATATACACTATTGCCAAAAGTTTATGGACACCCGTCCATAAGGTTGGTATGTGCTTCTCATTTCACATTTAGTCTCCATTTGCTCTTCTAGATGTTCTTCTAGATTTTGGAGTGTGCTTGAGATTTTTCAGCTCAAAGTCAGGAACTTATGAAGGAGGGATATGATTCAGTTAAATCGGTGTATTTGTGTGGTAAAAAGTCCATGTCAGTCTCAACCACGCCAGAGCGTTTATGAATTTGACAGAGGTTAAGGTTCAGTCTAATGACCGGAAGGATGTGAAAATTCCCCCTGGGCCAAACCCTAAACCTTCATGTGGTCAGCCTGGTGTTTGGATTAAATTCTGCTTTATTTCTAAGTTGCATGAGGTAAAAATATCAGGATCTAAAATATCCTAATATATTAACAATGCAAATAAAAACAACACAGGGCGTAATGAGAAGGACATCAGGAAGGTAGGTCACTTCTTCTTTCTCGCCAAAACACACCATTTCTGTGGTGAGGGCAGAAAACATCCTGTGTACGTTAGTCCTGATTGGCTGTTGCCTGGAGAGCCAGTTAGACATTTCATTCATGCTTTGCACAAGGGGGAAGTGCACAGGCTTCCACGCTCACAAGGGGTTTTACCCGGATGTCCATTCAAGATTGCTCACATGGATTGTGTTTTGATGCACAGCACATCATGAGGAAGTGAACTGGAGAAAAAAAATCCCATGGCTCAATAAGATATTTTGTAGAGGGAAGAATAAAAAATGTTGAAGTGATCAATGAATAAACAGGGAACTTTAAAAACGTTGGTGGCTTTGCGTGTTAAACTAGTGTATGAGATGAAGAGGAAATAGTCACAGTGCAAGTCCCCATGGACAATTTCCTTGTGAGATAAGAGTCAGGAACGCAAAGCACAAGGGATTATGGCTGTGACGCATGTCACATAGGCACGATGGTTAAATACCGAAAAGATACCGGCTTTGGTGTAGCATTTATTTAATCATTGAAGTTTTGAACGATCCGATTATAAGTGGAAACCTGGCACAAGTGGACGCTTGTGATCGGATTTCAAACGTCGAAGCCACGGGAGGGGTCTGCGTTCTGGTTTTTATTCATCAGACCATCCGTTAGTAGCAGAGAACTTTACTTTACAGCATGCGATGATTACATAAACCGTGAAGATGGTTTGGAGAACATCTTCTCAGAAGAGTGGAAGGAATCATAAGAGCAAATTGGGACTAAATGGGGAATGCGATTCTTAAAAAAGCATAATGACTGGGTGTCCACAAACTTTTGGCAATATAGTGCATTATCTGGTCTTAAAAAAAAATAAATAAATAATGATGTTATGTAGCCATATGCATGTGGACTCTTGATCTGAAGATCACAAGTTCTAATCCCTGTGCTGGGCCCTTGAGCAAGGCCCTTAACCTTCACCTGCTCAGTCACTCGGGATAAGAAGAGCATCTGTTAAAATATCTTAAATGTAAATGTAATAGGGGAAAACACGTGAAATTCAGCTGATTCTGAGTTGTAAGACAATCAAGACTTCTTTGTTGTCCTGTAATGAACTTGCATGGGTTTTTCAGCTGCTCATCACTCCTGGTGTCAACTCATTAGCATCATAACAGCATGACATTTCCATGAAGGTGGTTCTACTTGATTTGTTATGCAAAGACAGCATGTTAGAAATCGATTCGGTTTCGTCCCACGTGAGCAAACGTGCAACAGTAGGGCACAAACTCACCTCTAAAAAAAAAAAAATCAAACCAAAACATCTCACAGCTGTTCTCACGTCTGCATGGGTCTTCCAATAGGGTACTCCCACCTCCTGGAACACCTACTGGGAAGTCTATTGGCTATGCTAAACAACCTGTAGGTGTGAACGAGTGTGTGAATATGTGCATCGTACCCCGCAAAACATCACTTTTGGGGTCTCACGGCTTTTGGATCCACCGTGAGACTGAACAGCGAAGATTTTACAAAATTTTCTCATCCGTCTTTTTTTCTTTCTTTTTTTTAGACCTATAATCAATCATACTCATTATCTACTCCTGTCAGTAGCTTCTGTTTATTCAGGCTCCAATTTGACCTGGAACAAACATGACCGGGCCGCAGACACAGACAGGGCCTCACACACACATTGGCCTCTGTCTCTCTTCTGTGCCCCAACCTGCCAGAAAAGAAGATTTAATCCCTTAATTTGCTGCGAGCTCTGTTAAACAAAGCTGTGCTTTTAGGAACAGCCCCCTTAATTGAGACAAGTGATGGTCATTTCCTCCTGGAGTGCCTCGGAATGTTGGACAGGTATGTCGCTAACCTGCGACCCCTTGGCCATGCCGCCGCTGACATTAAAGCTGACCCTGCATGAACTACAGCTCTCCGGTGGCCTTTTCCCACCAAACCCCCAGACTTTGATGTCTGTTTTCGAGGGGTTCCTGATAATCCCCTTGTCTTCGGGTAAGGACCAACGCAGCTATCAGGGTAATATGATAGGGTGACCTATAAAATTAACCCTTGGTGGGCTTCCTTTCGGGGTGGTAATTATGGGGGTTATCCTGCCGAATTTAGACCGGAGGTCAGTGATGTCAGCCGGATTGTGAAAAGAAATGCCTCAAAGAATAACATCCATCTCAATCACAAATTCCTGGATGAATTGGATTGGTTCATAAACCGAAAATAGTTCACATACAGGTCTGTGTAGCTTCATCTGACCTCACGTTGTAAACCCAGAGAAAGTTTTCCTATAATTACTCCGATACCGGTTGTGTTTGCGCCGAGAGTCTCTAATTGCAGGGTTTTCTTTTTTTTGCGCCTACGCAGGCTTTTTAGAGCGTTTCCCACACCTGTGTTCTCACAGTTCCTCTTGGCTTTTATGCCATTCGAGCAAGAGCTTGAGAAAATCCAACCTCAGATACACTACACACGCAAACACACACTCTCACACTCAGCACAGAAACACACACACACACACATGCACCAGCTTGTGTTGTTCTCAGCAGGAGATCCAATACAAAAGAAAAGGTCAGAGCAGCTGCAACACTGATTCCAGGCACTATATTTAACCCTCTCTGACATCATCAGTACGATTCCTCATTCCTCTCATAGTGTATTTAAAAGCGCTTCACACTCACAATCCTGCAAGTTCAGATTACTCAGTCACAGCAAGTGCAGTTTTTTTTACATTGTGATGATGTCAAGCTTCTGGAAAGTATTTATTACTCCATGTTTTTAAATTGCAATCAATTACTAGTCAATGTAAGAAAATGACATTTTGTGGACAAAAGTATGTGAACACCTAGATATAAAATTGGTATTTTCACATTTAGTGCTTATTTCCTGTTATAATAAGCTCCACTCTTCTGGGAAAATGTTCCACTAGATTTCTGCTCATTTGTTAGTAAAATCATGTACTGATGTAGGTGTGGTCAGGAAGCCCAAAAGATGTTCAATAGGATATACAGCAGGAGATCTTTCATTCCAACCTGTGGACAGCATATCTTCACAGAGCTGGAACATTGTCATGCTGGAACAGGGTTTGGATCTCCTAGTTCAATTGAAAGAGAGACATTATTATATCCCAGGGTTAGGATTGAGGAAGAAGCACATCCGTCTGGAAAACTCGGGTGTCCCAATACTTTTGTCTACACAGCGAATTTCTCGTGAGTTTTGAGGATTATTGAAATGGACAGAAACAGGAGGAGGGCTTTGTCTATTTGTAGGCTGTCCATTAGAGAAAGGGGGAGGGGGTGGTGTGTGTTTGTTGTTGTCTGTTTAAACATGGCTGAGACGAGGATGTTGTCGTTTTATTTTGGTGTCACCTCGTCTGAAAGATATATAGGCCGGGAGATGGTGTAGATAAGAGCCGTTCTTGAAACAAAAATTTAAATTCTACAAGCTGCATTTGATACTAATCCAAAGAAATGGCCTCATAAATTGGGATGAACTGATAAGGAACAAACTTATAGGCACTAAAATTCATAACATCTCTGTAAAGCTGCTTTGGGACGACGTCTATTGTTAAAAACGCCCCACAAATAAACTGAATTGAATGAAATAAATCTTTGTTTGATTGCGAAGCACAAGACTTAGCATTTAGCATATAGCAATATAGCATATTCTTAGACCCAAACCTATTAGCATTCGCACGGATATTAGGATACGTTGTCGATGTTTAGTGAAAAGCATGTCCGTCCTAGGATCTAGAGAAGACTGACTGCTGTAAATGTCAATGTAGTCACACTCATAGCTTCAACACTGCATCATGGACAACTGTGGGTCGAGGGCATTTATCATGTTTCACCTCCAGAGTAAGTGTATTCTCCTGTCTATTCCTTTACTACTCACTAATCACTTATCCAAACGCTGAAAACCTGTTTTTTACAGACATGAGCATGTTCCTCAAGGGCAGATCATTGGGTTTAAGGGTTTAAACTGATCACCAGACCAGAACCAGTGAGCTAGTCATACCCATTGTTTTGCCTCACTTTGCAATGAATTACTTCCTAAGGCAAAATGTTGTCAGAACACTGACATCAGGGGTGTGTGTGTGTGTGTGTGTGTGTGTGTGTGTGTGTGTGTGTGTGTGTGTGTGTGTGTGTTGGGGGAGGGGTATTTTAACTGAACCATGGACATGGTGTTAACTAGATTAGGATTCTTTGAGACCAGAGAACACAATCCTAATAATCTCCAACAAACTCATGCAGATGTTGTCTGCTGGCCTACAATGTTCTAAAAAACCCTGACCAGCCAAATGTACCAGTCGGAACAGGAGGAGAGAACATTCTTGAGACTCCCAGCAATCCCCTGAAGGTACCGCAGGCTGACCTAAAATGTTTGTGTTTGTTCGAGAAGACTAGGACAGTGTGGTCTGGAGTTAAACAGAGAGGATTGTGACTTCACCTCCCGTCTCTCTATCCACCTGTTCCAATATCCAGCGCTGGGTTAAAACAGCTGTGGAGGAGATTACCCATGGTATTTGATTGATGTGCAGGCAAGTGTTCGCTTACAGGCAAGTGGTGAAGCAATCTACTGGAAATCCAGAGGGGTCACACCTCACTGTCACTGTCATCCACGGGTGACAAAATGGGGTTAGGGTGTTAAGAGTGGTGTGTTTATTACAGGGCGCTCCAGAGGGCTGTGTCGTAACAGGAGGACTTTTTCAGCGTGAACTTTACTGGGTGAAATGTCAAATATATCTGCAAAGGGAATGAGTGTTTAAAAGTTCAAGGCATGAAATATCAAATATTTAAATACGTAAACGAGGACAAACAAATACCTACAAATAACTGCACTGTAAACAGTGGGTGTCAATTTCGGATGCAAGAACTTACAGGAATATTGTTTTCGGAATTTTTAAATGAGAAAATTACAACATTTTGTACATTTGAGGTCAAATTATAATACCGACAGTGGATACAATACATGTGGAAACACCTAAAGTTTTATGTTTTTCGACACTTCTGCACTGTGATCAGACTCCCTCACCCTCACACTTACACATGGAGGTGGAAGCTTATTGGTTCAGGATTGTTTTGGAGCAGGGAAGTTTTATTCCGTAAAGTGAAAGAACCAACATGGATCCCATTCTATACTTAAACACCATGCAGTTCTTCATGCTGAGAGAGGATTTTTCACATCTTATATATTTATTTTATTCCCGGAGACTTAATTACCAATGAATCCAGTGCAGTTATTCCCAAGTGAAAATGAGTTGCATGGTCACTAATTGGTCATTAAAGGTTTTACTAGGACACAGTGCAGCTTTACAGCAATCCTGTATAGTAACTATGGATAGAATAAGTGACATCAGGTGCATAAAACAACCATGTTTTCACTGTTATGCATTATGCTAATTGCGTTTATTACAAATTCAACCATAAAACTACCCTGAATTTACTCCTGCATATTCTGAGCAGGTGTTACATTGAAGGGGTCCCAGGGGAACGCAGCTCCACCATGTTTCCCTCATATGAGCAGCACATGGATCTCTGGAACTAATGAAAATGTAAATCATAGCACTGTATAATGGTGATCATCTTAAAAATGGTTCTGTTATCAGACCTTAAACTGGCGTAGAATGTAATGAAAAACCGTAGTGCTTCATATAATAACCACAATTGTATAAACTGTATATTGGCACCATGTTATGTACAGAATAATGCATCATTTATTTATTATACATTATAGTGTATTTAACGGTGTCATATTATCACGTATATCATAGACATGTTATCATGTTTTTACAGAAATACTCTATATGTACTTATTATATATATTTGTGCTTTTTGAAGATCTCCAGATTTAGTATCCATTTGCTGTTATAATAACCTCTATTCCACTTGGATGAGTAGATTTTGCAGAGTGTCCCTGTGGAGATTTGTGCTCATTCAGCTACAAGGGCATTAGTAAAGTCGATCAGTGTTCCAATTCATCCCAAAGGTTGAGGTCACAGCTCTATAGCAGGAGATCTTCCACTCCAACCCATGGAGGTGGCTTTGTGTGCATGGGCATTGTCATGCTGGAACAGGTTTTGGTCTTCTACCTTAGGTGAAATAGCATAGCCAAAGTCATCCTTTCTATTTGTATACTTCCAATTTTGTGGGTTTGGGAAAGAACCAAATATGTCTGGAAATACTTTTGGCCATTGAGTGCATGAGATTCCTATTGAGCTAAAACACTACAGCTGCTATAGAAAACTGATCAAAACTTATTGACCAATACATTTACATTAATTCCATATTCAGCTATAGTGCTATCATATATGGTTTATGGCATCTACATTTATTCATGTTAAACAGCAGTGGACAGTAACGAAAATATAATTCATTACCGTACCTTAGTAGCTTTTTTATCGTATCTGTACTTTACTGAATTATTTCCATATATTTTTCCGAGTGAATCTCTAATTGAACTCGACTACATGGTTTGTGTACTTCATCCACCACTGTGTTTTAAACATCGTTATACCGTGACAAAAAAAGAACACTGTCACTCTCTATAAAGAGAACCGGTAGTGTGTATAAATTATTTTGCTATTGCTCAGTCCAGACACGGTTTGTTTTCTATTACGTAATGAACGTGTGGGTTAATTAAGACCTAAAACAAATTCATTAGGGATGAGCTAATATTTTATTTTCACGCCGCTATCGCAAGGCAGCAGGAAAACGCTGTGTCTTTCTAAAGCAAAGGTGTGATTTGTGGTCACGGCTCCTCTGACTTCATAAGTGTCACTGAGACTTTCCTGGCAGCGAGGCGGGTGTGTGTGGTCAGTGTCTAACAGGCATTTGAAGTGTCATCGTTATCCTCGGAGAAGCATGGCTCGGAGATAACGCTACCTCTCACATGAACCGAGGCAAAGTGTGGCTGTCATTCTCTTTCTCTTTCTCTCTCTCTAAACGAGCAGCTCCGGCATTCATCTCGTCTCAGGTCTCTTCACACGAAGAATTCTGCTGCTTCTTTATTTCGAAAGCATTCGTAGGTTATCGGTCCCTGGATAGGGATAAACCTGACCACTCTATACAGCTATACACGTCTCGTAAATATTTACGAGACGGCAAAGTCTTTCAAGAGGAAGAACGTCAATAAAAAGGAAATACGCACATCTTTATAGACGATTTAAAGACGCTTTATATAAGCTTTATAGATGCTTTATAGATGCTTGGGCACCAGGGCTTTGACTCAGGCACCAATGCTGGTACATTTGAGTGATGAACATATCAACATCAGTCAAATGCATGAGCAAGCTCACACTTTCCTCTCCTCGTGTGTGTGTGTGTGTGTGTGTGTGTGTGTGTGTGTGTGTGTGTGTGTGTGTGTGTGTGGGGGAGGCTGTACGTATGCCACGCTGCCACGCTGCTCAGTCATCGATCATCACCCAGCAGAGTGAGTCACTCCTGCCGCCAAACTGAACAAAAACAGGATGCTGAGTGAGATCCAAAAACAGATCATTACTCAGCAAAGGCAAAAGCCGAACTTTGTTATGATTCATCCAGATTTGTCTTTTCCACCCGATTCGTTCGGTTGCTCCTGAAAGAAAGAGAGAGAGGGTTTATCCAAAGCAGGTAGGCATGCTCCGAGGCATCGCAGTCGGTCTGCTGCATTGTTAGAGCGTGGGTTTAATTGCACAAAGCAAGTTCGAGACGTAATTTCAGCTATTTTTAGTAAAAATTAGTTTACTACAGAATTTGGGGGGAGGACATAACGAGACAGAGAGAAAGAGAGGAGGGGTGAGGGTGGAAGTATAGACGGAGAAGGGGAGTAAGGGAAAGAGGGGACAGGGTGGGGAAAGAGAAAGACTCTGAGAAAGGGTGGGAGGGAGGAGAAACTTGGAGAGTGAGAGGGCATCGAGTGCATTTTCCATTCAACCAATGCTAAGGCGGGAAGGCACAGGAGCAGGCTGGGGGGTTGGGGGTAAATGGGAGTCTTTTATCTCAAGTTTCCCACATCCTGCTCCCGAGTCTGAACACGGCCACCCAATTTGAAAGAATGCGTGGTATGCGGCCATCTTCCTCATCGCTCGGGTGGTGTGACTGCTATTGTTCGCTGTCTAAATAAAGCTGAAGGGCCACGCACGGGGAAAGAACTTTCAATGCGCCGATTTGAGATTAATGAGGTTTTGTTTTGTTTGCAGATCGTCCTAAACACACTCACGTCCACACACACACACACACACACATACGGGTCCATACAATCATCAGCATCAGGAGACAGGAAAGTGAGTCAAGTCTGATGCTTGTGGTGATGCAGGCAACAACTTTTTATCCATATATTGGGGTTAGATCATAACACGTGTGTGCAGATGCGAAGTTTGCATCAAAACATACATATTTAAAACACTTTACAATATGAAAGACTGAAGCCATCGGATGGAATATGAGCTGATATGACCTCCACAACGGGTTCATGGGTTCTCTTCTCAAGGGTTCTTTCTCATGAAGGGTTTTTTTTTGTCTAATTTAATTTAATTTAATTATTTAGGTAGGTCTAAAAATATAGGGGTGAGTTGTATAGAATTGGAATGCGCAATACCTTACAATTTTGACGGATCACTTGTGTTTACATTTTTTATACTTTATTATATTTTATGCAGCATAAAAGGACTGAAACTTAATTTCGTGCAATGACAATAAAAACATATATCTATCTATCTATCTATCTATCTATCTATCTATCTATCTATCTATCTATCTATATTGAAAAAAAAAAATATATATATATATATATATTGTGCATTTATATCGAATTTCAGAATTTCAAGTTGAAACTCTAAAGGAATTTATTTTCTAGTCATATTCTATATATATATTCTATAGGAATTCTATAGGAATATATATATATATATATATATATATATATATATATATATATATATATATATATATATATATATATAAAACAGAGGGGGCACATAGTTTTGCTCCTTGTCTCCTCGTGACCACGAGGCCACTGTATTTTTTTTTTTGGCGCGTTTTGATTCCCGCCACGTCGTCTAGCCTGCCCCTCCCCTCCCATTTCTCCTCTATTTTCATATTTGATTGACGTCCGACTACAAAAGCGAGCCTCGCTCCTATTGGCTGATCGTACCGTATGGGCAAACCCGCGAGTGACGTCGTAACCTACGCGCGCTACTACGCGTATAAATATCTCCGCGCCCCGCCTTCACGCTCCCAGAAAGCCGGGTTTGTGTGCGTCTTGTTCGGTGTGGATAATCTCTCCGACATCGCCGTCACCAACCTGCTCGGTCATCATTTATTTCTTTATTATTATTTGCACTCCAACCGAAGAGACGCTGAAGATTTTTCTATCCGAGTCGTGTTTTATTTAAAAAGGGAAAGAAAAAGCCGCTCTGTTTTTCCCTCTCTTTTTTTTTACCTCAGACAGCGTGGATTCCTGCTCCGGATCTCCTCAGGATTCTGATTGAGGAATATATTCATTTATTTATTCGACTTGGGGATTAAATACGATGCTTCTGTCCAAACTGAACACGTTGGCGCACATCTCAGCCGTGGACATGCCCGCGAAGATCCAGCTCCAAGTGCATCCAGGTTAGAGGACGAACCGCGGGGTGGCTGTGTTTCTCTCTGTCGCCATTACGGCCATGATATGTGTGTGTGTGTGTGTGTGTGCGCGCGTGTGTGTGTGAGAGGGGGAGGAATGGATGGATAGATGGATAGAAGAAATGATCTTGTTCTATTTCTTTCACCTGGTTTCCTCCTTACTGAAGTTAGAATGTGTTGTTGTTGTTTCCAGTGAAGGAGAAGGAGCCGTTTGAGAAGGTCTACCAGGTGGGCTCGGTGCTCGGGAGCGGCGGCTTCGGCACGGTCTACACCGGCCTGCGGATATCCGACGGAACTCCGGTGCGTCCCAGATCTTTATTTATATTATTATTATTATTATTGCATGATTAACATGCAGTGTTTTGCACGTGTCTGTTTGGCTCACGTGTGTTTTTATTTTGTCTATTTTCAGGTCGCTATTAAACATGTGGCGAAGGAACGTGTGACCGAATGGGGAGAATTGGTAAGAATTAATAAATATTTATTTATATATTATATATGCACAGTGTTATATGTTTATACAGGATCATATTGCATTGATTTATAAATGTTGAAATTGAGTATTAAATGTGATTTTCCTTCTGCTCCTGCAGCCTAATGGCGCGCGCGTGCCCATGGAGATCGTCCTCCTAAAGAAGGTGGGCACGGGTTTCCGTGGTGTGATCAGGATGCTGGATTGGTACGAGCGTCCTGACGCCTTCATCATCGTGATGGAGAGACCGGAGGCGGTGAAGGACCTGTTCGACTTCATCACGGAGAGGGGCGCGCTGCCCGAGGACTTAGCGCGGGGGTTTTTCCGCCAGGTCCTCGAGGCGGTGCGTCACTGCCACTCCAGCGGCGTCGTGCACCGCGACATCAAGGACGAGAACATTCTCATCGACCTGCGCACCGGCGAGCTGAAGCTGATCGACTTCGGCTCGGGGGCGCTCCTCAAGGACACCGTGTACACCGACTTCGACGGTAAGGAGCGCGCGCACTTTCGCTTATATACGCATGTAGGGGACAAGACCCGGATCACCTTCAGGATTTAAATAGGGATCACGAGCACGTTTGATGTCGCTTTTTATTATTGAGAAATCTCTCGCTCTCTCTCACACACACACACACACACACACACACACACACACACACACACACACACACACACACACACACACGCGCGCGCTCAAGCTCCTCTTCGTTCATGCTTCGCTGCGCCCCCTACTGACGACACGCCGCGTTGCTACAACTCAGTTTGTAAACACAAGTCACATGGCAACCGGTTTCTCTTCCCGCCCCGCTCCGCCTCGTGAGCGCGCAGGTTCACCTGGTTAGCGTGCCATAGTAGTGTTTTGTAAACACAGGCGCAGAGCACTTCCTGCTCCGAGCCCCGCCCCCTTTACTATTATTACTGTTTACTCTTTGCAAACACAAAAAAAAACTTGGCTCTTGGTTGTCATATTGTTTGATTTTAGAGATTAATTTTTTTTTCTTTCTCCCTCACATGCAGGTACGAGAGTGTACAGCCCTCCAGAGTGGATCAGGTACCACCGGTACCACGGCAGATCTGCGACCGTTTGGTCTCTGGGGATTCTGCTGTACGACATGGTGTGTGGTGACATCCCATTTGAGCAGGATGAAGAAATCGTGCGTGGCCAGGTGCTCTTCAGGCGCAGGATCTCGACAGGTAAGAGGCGTCGGCTCGAACGCTTGTTGCGGTCCCTCATTAGTTATAATTATTTATCCGTCACTCACTCACACGCTGTCCTCCTGTCTTCCTGCAGAATGCCAGCAGCTCATCAAGTGGTGTCTGTCCCTGCGTCCTGCCGATCGTCCTTCTTTTGAGGACGTTTTCAACCACTCCTGGATGCAGAACACATCAGCACCCCCTACAGACGCAACCGAGATCCGTCTGCACAGTCTGAGCCATGAGGCGGTCACAGTATGCAAGTGACTCACTACTCAGAGACTTGTCACTATGTCAGTCAGATGACTGGCGACGCCCACCTGCTCGCCCGCCCGCCCGACCAGCCCGTGAAACAAACGTGGAAAATGAAAAATGTTTGTTTAATTTGGTAAAGGCAGCTGTCTAAAGGGTGAACCCGGGAAATCCGGGGACGTCAGACGTCCCGCCCCGAGGAACGAAGGGGCGCCCCGGAGCGAAGTTGAGCAAACTTGAAGCGGTTCGTGCGACGCCGAAGATGAAAAAGGCGTGAACGGACTGAGAAACTCCGACCCTGGAGGAACGCGAGCTCTCATCTAGTGCCTTCTGTACGAGTGTTGGAAAGAAATACTTGAAATTCTTTAATAGCCACTGTACCACTGCTTCTTATCCAGATGTCACACTTCTTCTTCTTCTTCTCCTGCTTCCGTCTCCTGCATCGTGCAGCGAGCAACCAAAACGACCTCAAATAACCTGTGCAGAACGACCGTCATACACCTCCATCTCTCCCTCATCCTGACTCAGAAACTTCAACATGACTACCACTCGATACGGACGCACACAGCAATGCAACTACGAGATATAACTACATATTGTCACCATTGTGTTGTAAATACGTCGCTGTCTTATGACTCTAAATTCCAACGCAAGGTCTATTGTGTACGTCATATTTATTTGTATATATGTTTATTTTTTTTTCTTTAAAGAAATCTAAAGTGGAATTATTTATTTATTTATAGCAACACAAGTCATTCCACACTGAAGGGTCCACAGCCTATTTAAATCTATTTTAGCATATTTAAGAGTTTTTGAAGCAGAGTTGTAGATACTGTACATATCTGTAAATAGATCTTTACAAGCACTTCCATTGTCTGGCGCAAGGAGTATTGAAAAGTCTACTGATTTTGTTTTTGTTTTTCTGTGCGTGAACGTCTCACGTGAGCGTTTCGGTTCCGAGTCTCTGCTCTGGTTGCATGAATGCAGCTCGGGTTTTTTTTTTTTTTTTTTTTTTTGATTTAGCGATTTGTATATTGTTTAGGAAGTTATTTTTTTACCGCGAGTTTCAATAAATATTTTTTTAAAACGCTTAAACCTGGTGGTCCTCGGTTTCTTCTTCTCAGAGTCTCACACGTGGGGGAGGGGAGGGGGAGATCAGACGCAGCATGCTCCACAGAGCAGTGTGTATTTACTGGAATTCCATACGGGGTTGGGATTATGGGTCTTGTCATTTATAATAAATACCAAGCGGTGAGTGATTACTGATGCTGGTGGAGGTTTATTGTAAGGTTAATCCCTAAATCGTGATAATCTCCTATAAAGACCTGCGAGAAGCAGAATTCAGCTTTAATAAAGATCTACAGTTCGCTCCTTCAAGAGCACGTTTCTAAAAGATCAACTAATTTTAACACACATCCTTGTGTCTGAAGAAATCTCCACAAAATCTAGTAGAACATCTTCCCAGAAGAGTGGAGCTCAGTATAAGAGCAAATGAATTCAATTGAATGAATCAAAGGTTGAACAATGGGTAGATGTTCCACTAGATGTTGGAATGTGTTTGGGGAGATTCATTCAGTCACAAGGTTTCAATAAGGTTGAGAACATTATAGCAGGAGATCTTCCACTCCAACCCATGGAAAGCAGATCCTCATGGAGCTGGATTTGTGCTCAGGATCATCGTCATGCTGGAACAATTTTTGTTTCTCCTGGTTCAGTTGAAGGCAACACAGCTTGGTGAAGAACCACATACGGGTGAACAAGTCATGCGTCCCAATACTTTTCCTTAATGGTTCGACCGGTTTGCTTTTGTAAGATCTACAGAGCTCCTCAGATAAAAGAGAGGCTGCTCCTGGCTGTGCTCGAGCCCCTTGGAGATATTTATAATTGTGTAAATGTCAGAGTTTGTAAGATCTGCGCTTCACGCTTCTGATTTATTCACATTGACGTGGGAACACGCTCCATTACTGACATGTCACACACGTCATCACCCCTCAGCCAGAGAGCTGAACAGCAGCCAGGTGTGTGTGTGTGTGTGCTTCTGATCCATGATAACGTCCTGAACAAAATGCTGAATCATGGCCGTTGAATAACCGCTACAAGAACGTTCCAGCAGTGAAGCAGGATTCACGTGAGGAGCTTTTAGAAGTCCGTGATGTTCTACTACTCACCTATACGTTCCTCTACTTCCAAAAAGAACATGCAGAAAAACATTCTTCTCCCACGACGCCCTGAGACGAACCAGTGTCCAGTCCAGGATCGAACAGTGTTCCAAAGGATTTTATTGGGTGTTATATAATCATATATTCATTTTTATTTAAATTAATAAAACAATTAAAAACTGAAACTTCAAAATTACTTTTGCCAACATACACGGATTGATGCCCCGCCCCCCTCCCAGAATTTTAATAGAATTTTTCTTTTCTTTTCTATTATTAGAATTGCTTGTGTCACGCTGACCTACGACCCAGATCACAAGCAATAGCAGTGTGGCTTAGGATTTCCATGACATAACGTGGAAAAATAATTAACAATGCACACACACACACACATTTGGAGTAGTTACTGGCAAAAATGACCTTCATGAAGTGAGCAGGTTCAGAACAATGTGTCACCTGGGATAAGGTGCACTCTATGACTCATACATATCACACACACACACACACACACACACACACACACACACACACACACACACACACAGAGCTGCTTTGGCATATGACACACCTGTGTAATTGTTCCCACTGGGCTGAAGTGTGCTGGCAATGCCACTCGGACACAGTACCTACTGTCCTGATTGTTCACGTACAGTGTGTGTGTGTGTGTGTGTGTGTGTGTGTGTGTGTGTGTGTGTGTGTGTGTGTGTGACTTGAAAGCATGTTTGGAATGAAATGCATTGGACGTTTGTGTGCTCATTCCTCTGTCGTGAGTCTCAGGGTTTAAAGTAAAAGCATCTCCGCATGCTTCATCTCTGCAGACTCGAGCTCAGCAGGCTGCTCCATCGTGAAGGGTGCGACTTCAGCGAGAAGTGAGAAGAGTAACCTTTTACAATGGCCTTTACATAAACACACACACACACACACACACACACACACACACACACATGTTTTGTTTGTAGAGAAGGTTGGGAGCTGAGAATATCTAACCTCACCCTGGGGGCGGTGCTTGTTCTTGGGCTCTTAATCCGATCAGGAATCAGATAAATTTCTCAGGTCCTTGAAGATACAGGATTATCATGGACCCAGGCACGTTATATCGGTGTTTTAAATAAATCATACGTATGTTTTATGCCCTAATGCACCTTAATGTCACCTTGAAATCTAATTAAAGCTACAGCTAATGTTATTGTAATAATATACACTATAATGGACAAAACTATTAGGACCTGAAACCTGAACTTTCCAACCACAGTAGATCTTCCAACCCAATAATGTGCTCTTCTTATTCCCTCCACTCTTCTGGGAAGATGTTCCACTAGATTCTAGAGTGTGTTTGTGGAGATTGTGTTTATCAGCCACAAGTGTGTTAAAGTCAGGTGGTGATGTAGGTGAGAAGGTGAGGAGGTCTGGAGTGCAGCCAGTGTTCACATCCATCCCAGAGTAGTTCAGTAGGGTTGAGATCAGAGCTCTATAGCAGGAGATCTTCCACTCCAACTTTTCCATGGAAAGCAGATCTTCATGAAGCAGGTTTTGTGCACAGGGGCATTGCCATGCTGGAACATATACATATACAAAAACCTATACAAAAGTGTGCCTCCAGCTTTGTGGTAACAGTTTGGAGACATTTATGGTTATTTTTTGTCCTTGAACTAGGAGACCCAAACCTTTTCCAGCATGACACTGCTCCTGTGCATGTAGGAGCTCCATGAAGATCTGCATTACATGTGTTGGAAGATCTCCTGCTATAGAGCTCCAACCCTTTTGAACATGAAACCCTGACTGCACCCCAGGAATCTTCTCCTAACCTGACATCAATACCTGACCTGACAATACTAACACACGTCCGTGTAGGTGAAGGAATCTCCACGAAATGTAGTGGAACATCTTCACAGAAGAGTGGAGCTCACTAAATGTGGATTGGGAAGCAAAAAAGTCTTTTTCTTTGGCTCTGGATAGTAATTAGGGAAAGAGACCACTTATTTATTATGGTGTGTGTGTGTGTGTGTGTGAGTGTGTGTGTGTGTGTGTGTGTGTGTGTGTGTGTGTGTGTGTGTGAACAGCATCGTGAGAATGAGCTCAGCGTTCGCTTCCACGCTGCTCTTGCGAGGTTTCCAGGGCCATGCGATGCTGTGAGGACTGGAATGCGATCCCGCGCTTGACCCTGGCACTCGCTTCATCTCTACCTGCTCACTCTCTTCCTCTCGTCACTGTCCGGCCCTTTGTGAGCAAACACACACACACACACACACACACACACACACACACACACACACACACTCCCCTCTGGCTTCCCAGCATTCCCAGCCCTGTGACTCAATTGATTCTCAGCAGCGAGTGCAGATCCGTCACTGGGCATAAAGGTCATCTCGCTCTCACTCATCCAGAACTCAGCTGACTTCACCTTAAAGTTCCTCTCGAACCAACATAGGGGGCAGATTTCTGAGTTTCACCTCCAACACAAATATCTAGAACGAAATGCTCTGCTACTAGAATGTATACACTACACAGATAAAAGTATGTGGACACCTGACCATAAGATTAGTATGTGCTTCTTTTTGAGCATCTTATCCCTCAATCATTCTCCATTTGCTCTATTAATGAGCTCCACTCTTCTGGGAGGATGGATTTCGTGGAGATTTGTGGACATTTATTCAGCCACAAAGGCACTGGTGCTGCTGGGATTCGAACTCACAACCTACTAAAACTCGACAGGGCTAAAAAAAAGGTTCAAGCCCAGTTCCAATGATAGAATATAAGTGAAGATTCATGTGTGCTTTTTGGGGCTTGAACATTTTATTTTGCTCTGTTGAGTTTTAGTAGGTTGTGAGTTCGAATCCCAAGGAAAATCGATATTCGAACTCACAACCTTTGGATGCAGGAGCATGAAATTTTCCCTTCACTTGAACTAGAAGACCTGGCAATTCCAGCATGACAATACCCCTGTGCACAAATCCAGCTTCATGAACATTTGCTTTACACTGCTTGGAGTGGAAGATCTCCCAGGCCTCCTCACCTCATCTACATCAGTAGATTGTGTGTGCATCATCATGCTGAAACAGGTTTGGGGTTTCCTAGTTCAAGTGAAGGAACATTTCATGCTCCAAAAACATCCTGAACAACTGTTTGCCTTCACATGATGTGAACCACGTTACAGCTGGAAAAGTCAGGTGTCTGAAGTTCATCTTCCTCTCAGGTCGGCAAGAGCCCGAACCCGCGGCCCCTCGTTTCTCAGCGTTCCCAGTGGAAGGTAATATCTCAACCCTGCAGAGCAAACACAGCGCTGTGGACAAGCCCTCGTGATTCATCTCTCGGTAAACAACAGACGGCGGAGCTTCAGGAGAAGAAGGTGGAGCCTGGAGGACCCAACCTACTCTGCTCCCTTCCATTGGGGTTAGTCATGGCTGTTTGAGGGACTTGAGAACGAGCTCAGCGTTCGTTCCCATGGGAGCGTGAAGCCGCTGGAGACGTAACCAACGCGGCAAACTGTAATAAACGCTGAGGAAATGAAAGTGTTGGATTAACCCACACCAGTTAACTGTTCAGTGCCAATTTAATCCTGTCCCAACATGCAGAAGTGTGTCTCAAAGGATTCCAGAGGAATTTAGTGTGTGGGTGTGTGAATAGTTTAACTTTAAAAAAATGTGGGTTATTTCTATTTATTTCAAATCAAAGCAGATTTTGTGTTGAGTTACACTTTTATACAGTACGACTTTTTTATGACTGTCCAACATGTAGTGTATAAAAAAGTGTAATAAAATTAGTGGAACTTTAAAATATAAAAATATAAGGATTAAAAAATTCATGCTATAAATAATAATTTTAATATAGTTTTAGGTGCCAGTCTGGTGTTAATGTGACAGTTGTGCAATTATGCAAATAAAAAAAAAAGAAGAAAAAGAAAAAAAAATGTGTAAAAGAATTGTGCAAAAGAAGGACAGGTAGATGGAGAAAGAAGTTCAGGTACTAAGTTCAAAGTGGTCTTTTTATTTGTTTATTCGAATGTTTGTTTGTTAAATATTTAATTCTAAATTAAATTTTTTTCTAAAGTTTTTTTTTCTACTGCAATACTGTAATAATAATAATAATAATAATAATAATAATAATCAAGATATAACAATATAATACTTTTTTTTTTTTTATTTACGAAATGTTTTTTTTTAAATGCTAAATGAATTTTTTGTAATCATTCATCTAATCCGTCTACATCCATTATTACATTTATTTTAATTATAAATATACATTTACTGTAAAATTTCAAATGTGTATGAAAATGCACAAAAATTACAAAAGTTTCAGGCATTTGCATTAAATTTGATCCCAAACCATTTTCCTTTGCAAAGTTCCTCATTTATTGTATGAATGAAAAGTAATGAACACAAACATACACACACCCACACAAACACACACACACGCACACACACACACACACACACACACACACGCACACACACACACGCACACACACTCACACCCACACAAATACACACACACAAATACACACACACACGCACGCACGCACGCACGCACGCACACACACACACACACACACACACACACACACACACACACCTGTACCGAGGCCTCCTGGTTTCCCATCAACCCCGCCTCCTCCCTGCTGCTTTCCCGTAAAGCCATGATACACTTCCTCATTCCGCCGCGGCTGATGTGTCCACATGCAACATGCATGCACTCGCTTTTGCTTCCCTTTCTCCACACACACACACACACACACACACACACACACACACACACACACACACACAGCTTTCAGGTGTGTATAGATTGGTTATCGCACTACATAAGCGGTCCTCGTTTTTCTGAAATGAGAAACAAAACTTTGCGCTTGTTCGGGTTCTTCTGCTCGTCTGTAGGTTCTCATGCATGCTCCTGGGGTGTTGCTCAAGGTGAAAAAAATTTGCATGCATTCCTGAGTCGTAAATGTCGTAATCTGGAGCATCGGTATTTCATAACGTAAGAATCTTGAGTCAGAGATGTGTTGTGTCCTGTCGAGGGGAGTAGCTTCACTCTGCTTACGGGCAATGAAGGGCAGCACGAGAGTGACTTCCTGTCTGTCCTCAGAGGCAGATCAGGAACACGGGTGTTGCGGCCGAGAGGTTGTCCGAAAGCTTGGCATGCGCAGGACACGTTCTGTTTTAGTAAACAGAGAGAGGGTTATGTGACCCGGACGTTATTCCTGATAAGCGGATTTAGCCACTAACCTCTCGGCTCTCCGTCCCAGAAAACCAGATCACACTGAATATAGGGCAGGTGATACTCGAGTCCAACCGGCTCAGGTGTGTCTCACAAGAACCTGAAACTAGAATGAAATTTCTTAGTGACAAATTAAATCCATTTTCATTCCTGAGCTCCGTTTACTGCCGTGTTCTCCATGTTCTCAAACTGTTCTATTCTCTCATAAAACATGATCATAAACCTACGGGTAGTTAAAGAAATCTACCCCTGGGTGTCAAATCCATGGTGTACTCTAGTGCTGCAAAATTCCAGAAATTTTCAAGACTGGAAACTTTCCATGGAAATTAACAGGAATTAATGGGAATAAAATCTTGAGGGATCATTTTAATGCAGTTTCAGTTGAATTCCTACCTGCAGATTCATTAATCACAACTGCAGGGTTACTGAGGCCACGCCCCCTACAGGCAATGCACATTTCCTCCATTATGCAACACACATTATTTCTACAATCCTGCACACAAAATAGTAAAAAAAATGTCCATCTTGGTAAGTCTTTACGTAATTTATATAAATATTACATGAATTCCCCAAATTTCCTATAAAACTCCTATAAATTCCCATAGATTCCTGGTAAGTTTCCAACTTGAAAAATTTCCAAAATACCTCAGATGAAGTTCACATGAAAAGTTTCTGGAAATGTACCAGAAATTGTCCATCCCTGTGCAGCCCCAGTCTACTCCTGCCATGCATCTTCTCTGGAATAAAACTGGATGCTTTTTAGAAGGAAATCACCCTCACAGCTGCAGGCTGATTTCATCCTACACTTCAGTTACTCAGGTTTAGCCTGGTTCAGGTTTCCTCTGAGTTCTCTAGTTTTCTTCTACCTCACAAAAGCATGACTGTAGGTCCCTATCAGGTGATGGTTCCACAGGATGATTAATTTGACTGTTTAAAAAGGCCACGTTTTCAGGTAGGAGTAATTAAGCACCTTGTGTAATGATGCACATGTTTAATTTAATACCAGCTTCAATTCCAAAGACTCATTTTACAAAATAGTGCAATTCAGTAAGTGTCTCGCCTCCACTTCACTTAGTCGTGTGTGACAGTCATATGAGCTCATCCAGGTCATTACTCACACTGAAGGCAAACTGCCAAAGCTGATCTGTGATCATGGACCCAAGGCAGGGATTACAATATGTCTAGATCTTAGATAGAATCACTTATTACATTCTCCCTAGTTTATATCCCTCCAGTGTGTGTGTGGTGTAGAACTGTTTGGATGCATCGTTGTGAAGATGCCAAAATCTGACCTTCTGCAGTCAGTGCTTAGAAACAAGTCCACAGCCTTACAGATATAATCATGGCTTTATAAACATCTGCATAGCCATATAGATATTCTCATGGTCTTATAGATATCCTTATGGCCTTATATGTATTCACATGGCTTTATAGAGACTTTCATGGTATTATAAACATCTTCAAGGTCTTATGAACATCCTCATGGTCTTCTAAACATCCTCAAGGTCTTATAAACATCTTCATGGTCTTATGAACATCCTCATGGTCTTCTAAATATCCTCAAGGTCTTATCAACATCTTCATGGTCTTATGAACATCCTCATGGTCTTCTAAACATCCTCAAGGTCTTATAAACATCTTCATGGTCTTATGAACATCCTCATGGCCTTATAAACATCCTCAAGGTCTTATAAACATCCTCATGGTCTTATAGACATCTTCATGGCCTTATAAACATCCTCATGGCCTTATATGTATTCACATGGCTTTATAGACACTTTCATGGTATTATAAACATCCTCATGGTCTTATGAACATCCTCATGGTCTTATAGACATCCACATGGTCTTATAAACATCCTCATGGTCTTATAAACATCCTCATGGTCTTATAAACATCCTCATGGTCTTACAGACATCTTCATGGTCTTATGAACATCCTCATGGTCTTATAAACATCCTCATGGTCTTATAAACATCTTCAAGGTCTTATAAACCTCCTCATGGTCTTATAAACATCCTCATAGTCTTATAGACATCTTCATGGTCTTATAAACATCCTCATGGTCTTATAAACATTCTTATGGTCTTAAAAACATCCTCATGGTCTTATGATCATCCTCTTAGTCTTATGAACATCCTCATGGTCTTATAGACATCTTCATGGTCTTATGAACATCCTCTTTGTCTTATGAACATCATCATGGTGTAATAGACATACTCATGACCTTATAGATGTCCTTATTGTTTTTTAGATGTCTTCATGGCCTTATAGATATTCTCATAGCCTTGTAGATATCATCATTGCCTTACAAACACCCTAATGACATTTGAGATATACTCTTGGTTGTACAGACGTCACGATGGACTTATAAACGTTCTCATTAGTTTTTAGTCATAATTACAGCCCTATAAACATCCTTGTAGACATCTGTTTTTCTGTGTCCTCATGATATCTGTGAAGGATCTGTATGGTCTTATAAACACCCTCATGGTCTTATAGACATCCTTAAAAACTTGTTCATGGTCATATGGATGTTCTTATGGAGTATAACCATAGGAATCATCATCATATAACCATCATCATAGACGTTCTGACATGTTCTGACAGTGAGAAGATTTCAATGCTTAGATACTGTAATCTGCACTTTTATTATTTATACACACTGTAATGACTTACTGCTGGGCTGAGAATGATCTAATATTCACTACCACCTACAACCATTCCATATTACTGATGGACGGGGAAGAGGGATAGATAGAGCTTATGAACTGTGTATGTTGTAGGTGTACCTGATAAACCAGCCAATGAGAACATGCTACACTGATCTAAAACCAATCATATGAACTTTTAGCGTTTTCTAATCCTTTATTAAAGTCTGCTGGTTTTATGTTAAAACCAAAACGCTCTGTTGGTACCAAACGATTTGTAATGTAATGACAACGGCCCACGTGACCGGACGAGAACGGAAACGTCCAAGATGGTGAGATAACAGAACGAACTGAGAAGCGCATCCACAGGAAGGATGGACTCTGAGATGGTTCACTGCACAAGTGCTGAGATTTGTATTGAGTGGGAGACTGGAAAGGAATGTGCTTGTGAGTTCTTACGAAATGTCATTGTAGGTGTGTGTGTGTGTGTGTGTGTGTGTGTGTGTGTGTGTGTGTTAGGACTTCAGTAAGGCGTGTCACCTTAATCTTGGATCAACACTGAGCCACATTCCAAACTCTTGCACACGAGTTTCCTGTTTCAGTTGTAAAGAAATGAAATCTACAAATCAGCAGGTTCCCAGTTTCAGTTTTTCCTCTAACGTTTATTATTATTGTCTCCATTCTCGCTTTGAAAATGGAAACGTTTCAGACGGTCGATTAAATCAACCACTTTATATACACTATAAAGACAGAAGTATTGGCACACTTAACCTTCTCAGCCATTCTTTTCCAAACTGTTATTGTGTAGGACGTCTGTGGACGCAGCAGTGGTGTAAAGTATTTGAGTAAATGTTCTTGATTATTGTACTTAAGTAATTAAGTAGATGTTGAGGTTTTCGTTGGGAGTGACGAGGATGGACAGGATTAGAAGTTAGTTTTTTAGAGGAACAGCGCATGTAGGACGTTTTGAAGACAAGGTGAGGGAGGTGAGATTGAGATGGTTTGGACATGTGCAGAGGAGGGACATGGGGTATATCAGTAGGAGAATGCTGAGGATGGAGACACCAGGAAGGAGGAAAAGAGGAAGACCAAGGAGGAGGTTCATGGATGTGGTGAGGAAAGACATGCAGGTAGTTGGTGTGAAAGAGGCAGATGTAGAGGACAGGGGGGTATGGAGACGGATGTGTCTTGGTGTCGAGGACTTGTGCATCTTCAGCCTACGTTCAATACGAGTCAAATACTCAAGTAGGGTTCAAATCGGTTACTTTTACTCAAGTCAGTTTTACTCTAAGGTATCTGTACTTTTACTCAAGTAGGATTTTCAGGTTCTCTTTACACTTCTGGAGAATGACATTTTCCCTTCACTTGAACTACGAGACCCAAAGCCAGCTCCATGAAGATCTGCTTTACATGGGTTGGAAGAACTCCAACTCTGAACAACATGGATGAATGTGAATGCTGACTGCACACTAGACCTTCTCACCTTCTCACCAAAATCAGTACCCGACTTTACTAACACCTTGTACCTGAATACATTTTCTGAAATCTCCACAAAATCTAATGGAACATCTTCCCAGAAAAGTTGAGCTCATCAAAAGGAGACTAAACATGGAATGAGAAGCACATACTCATCTTATGTTTAAAATCATCTCCAAAACAAGTTGTTCCCACACCAACTCTCAATACTCAGAAAGTCGTGTTACTGATAAACAGAGAGGCACAAAGTCCTCTGTCTCTGAAACATTCCTTCGGCAGAAAACGCGAAACTGAGAGGCTTTTTACGTCAAAGTACTGAGTTTTATTGCGTATTAATGAACATCTTCAACGTCCTTCACAGAAAGATCTTGTTTTTGGGAATAAATATAACTCTTTAAAATGAGTTTATTTCTATGCTTAAAAATAAGTTTGTTTATTTTTATCCCAACTTCTCAAATTGAACGTTTATTTTTACATGAACTGTAGCTGACGTCATAGAACAGGAGCATCAGCCAGACAGATCTGATCACCAGTTTATTAAACAATGTTCTTCCTAACTAGATAAGCTTTGCTGTATTACCAAAAGTTTGTGGACCTGCCCATAAGATTCGCATGTGCTTTTTAAACACCCGAATTTCCAAACATTTTGTGGTTCTTCGCCAAACTGTTATCACAAAGTTGAAGGCACATGATTGTCTAGGAAGAGACCTAAAGCTGGAAGATCTCCTGCTATAGAACTCTGAACTCAACCCTATTCAACATGAATGAATGTGAATACTGAGTGCACCCCAGACCTCCTCACCCCACCTACGAGGTGATATCAAAAAGCTTACCAGGAAGTACATTATTTATCTACATTTCCACACTTTCACCTTCAAAATAGTCCTCCTGCACAGCAATACAGCTCCCAGTGATCTTCTGGAACGTGTCCTGGAAGTCCTCCTGCTATTCGTGCCGGATCTCCACAACGGTGTCAAAACAGCGAGCCGTATCTTCAGTTTCAGGAAGAGGGCGAATTCTACAGGAGCCAAATCTGGTGAGTAGTGTGGGTGTGGAAGTGAGAACGTCTTGTTTCCAGAGAGAAACTCACGTGTGAGGAGGAGCTCGGTGACAAGGTAATCAGAATAGCAGACGTGGTGATGCACGTGGGTCAGAACAGCACCAGTTGAACAGTTCCAGATCTACACAGGACGATGTCTTTTGGCACACTGACTTATGAAGATCGGTGCTTCCTGTGATTGTGCGTGCTGCCACATGCTGCCATCTGTTGGTGTGTTACAAAACTATTTTCTGAACTTTTTGGTATCACCTCGTACATCAGTACTGGTCTTAGACTGAATAAATCTCCACAAAATCCGGTGGAAATGTGAAATTGGATGTCCAATGTTATTTGGGGGGTCTTTTTTAGGGGGACCAATTTCTACCACCTTCTTCTACTCCATGGACCATTTCAATCAACTATGTTCAACCTTCAAGTTAAAGCTATAGTGTATTAGACGGCTCAGATTATAAACATGGAGTCATGTTCTGGTTTATCCGATTTCATTTTCCAAGAACGTTCGAGTGAGTGTAGTGTATACATGGTCTTTGAAGGCCCAGCACTTTCGTCGCTGACTCACTTCCTTCCAGCCGTGACAGTTCTTCCTGTGTTTCCTCACCAATCTGCCATTTGCAAAAGCTGCCAAAGCCGCTCGTGTAAACCGGGCACCTGGCAGCATCGATGATCTACCCACGTCCTGAAGAAACTCCATTCACACCCTTGTTTCTGCTCTCGTCTTGTCTGGACCGTGGGCGGCTCATGCAGTCACTCCGTGTCCTTGGCATGGAGCTTTTGTATTAACACTCAGCATGGAGGAGGACAGCAACGTGACAGACCTTGAGCTATAACTGGATGCTGGTTTCTGAGCAAAGTACAGCCTCGATTCAGCTTCATTCAGCGATGCACTGAATCAATCTGCACGCAAACACACACACACACACATACACACACACACACACATCACACAAATATCACGCGCACACAAACACTCATATCACACACACACACACACATCACACACACACACACACACACACACACACACATCACATCTTAAATTGGAATTTGTAAATATTCGTGGAATTACAAAAGACTTCTGATGTAGAATCAAAAATAAACTCACAACGAATATTTCATACGGCAGCTGAATTGATCAGTGGATCGATGTGACGATTTTTGTTGTTTTCTTTATAAATATAATTACAGAAAAATATCTATATTCAATCCCAATTTTTGGGGACTTATAGATTATAGACAGATTTTTGTTAGACATTACTGTAACTGTTTAGTCTGACATTTTTTCCTCCTCTGGAATATGAACACGGGGCAGCAGGATACTTGCCCCAGTGGATATATTTATTGTTGCAGTTCCTATTTTTGACCAGTAGGTACAACAATAACTCAAATTAAGTCACATTTTCAGTTTAGTCGTCTTCACCACCAGGTTCTACTGCAACCAACCGGGACAAACCAGATCTAGTTCAAGGGTCAGAGCCAAACATTTTACCCCAAAGACCACTATATGGGCAAAAGTTTGTGGACATCTAACCATAAGATTGGTATGTACTTCTTTTTGAACATTCCATTCCACATTAATTTCCCTTTTGCTGGAAAGATGTTCCACTAGATTTTGTGGAGATTCATTCAGACTCATGTGTGTTAGTAAAGTCAGTGATGTAGGTGAGAAGGTGAGGAGGTTCTGGGGTGCAGTCAGCGTTCACATCCATTATGTTCAGTAGGGTTTGATCTAGAGTGGGAGATCTTTCACTCCAACCCATGGAAAGAAGATCTTCATGGAGCTGGTTTGTGCACTTTGTACACTCTCCTGGTTTAAGTGAAATGGAAAATTTCATGCTGCATCCAAAGTCAAAACAACAGCTCGGTGAAGAACCAGGTGCGTTTGGAAAAGTCCGTTATAGTTTCTCCAGACAGCCTCGTCTCAGAGAGCAGACACAGACGTAACCCCCCCCCCCCACACAGACTACTCTAAACGTAGAATTTTTTCTTTTTTTTTTACGTTTTTTTTTTTTTTTTTTAAGTGACTCCAATAACAGTTGAGCAACAATTCCACTGAAATGTTTTGTTTTTTCGTCTCGATCCGTTACAACATACCGACGTGCTGTGGGAATTTCAGAGGAATCTTCAAACTCTGTGTTTTAGGAACCTCCTCGTTTGCTTAGAGGAATTTCTAGTCCCCAAAAAGTAGTCACACACACACACACACACACACACACACACACACACACACACACATGAGGGACCCGGGTGGGTAACAAGAGAAACATTCCAGACTTGTCAGAGTTATTTGAAGGACACAGAAACCATGACCTTCTACCTCTTTCTGCTCCATCGTTCCACCTTCCTCTTCACACACACACACACACACACACACACACACACACACACACACACACACACACACACACACAGAGCCTAATCACATGTGTTAATCCTCAAAGCTTGCTACCAATCAAGGTTAAGCTTCACGCTTTACTATTACACTTGGAATTGTACTCCGATCCTGAGATCTTTAGTTTCATGAAATGAAGCGACGTTGGAATCGGAAAGTGTCGCGTCGTCTGTCTTTACATGAGCGTGCAATGAATGAGCTTCTCAGTTCGTGGTCTGTCGTGTTACAGCAAACATTTCCTGTGAAGAGCTCTCTAGAATAACAATAGCACATTCAAGGCCATTGGGGTCAACACACACACATACACACACACACACACACACACACACACACACACACACTTTCACCACACGCTTCATTTCCCTTCACAGCTCGTAGGAAATCCAGCTTCCTACATTTCACTGCAGGCTCTGTTCTCTCAACACGAACAGTTCCTCATTTGATTATTACTTTTTTTTTTTATCTCATCTAATTTTCTCCAGTATTTGCCTACATTTGATCAGGGCCTCTGTCTCTGTGCTGCAGTTACGACTAGAACGTCATGGCATCAAATGAACATCTGATGTAGAAATATAGTTTTGCACTTGTTCTCTGGAAGGTTCAGGGCTCCTCTGGTTCTCTGCTGTTCTGTGTGGAACATACAGGACTGAGGATCGAACTTAAAACAGAGCTAGAAATATAATAGAACAGTGCAGGAGGGAAAACTGGTCACTGTCACTGTTCAGCTGCATCCTGCCCACAGCCGCACATTTTATCATTTCCTTTTTAAATCATCTGCTGCCATCTAGTGGCTGAAATGGCAAACTGCTCATTCACCGTTTGGCAGTAGGTGTGATCATCATCATTATCGTCTTCATCATCATCATCACTACTATCGTCATCATCATCACTAACGTCATAATCATCATCATCATCATCATTATCATCCCTAACGTCATCATCATCATCATCATCATCATCATCATCATCATCATTATCGTCTTCATCATCATCATCATCATCATCATCACTACTATCGTCATCATCATCACTAACGTCATCATCATCATCATCATCATCATCATCATCATTATCGTCTTCATCATCATCATCATCATCATCATCATCATCACTACTATCGCCATCATCATCACTAACGCCATCATCATCATCATCATCATCATCATCATCATCATCATCATCATCACTACTATCATCATCATCACTACTATCATCATCATCATCATCATCATCATCATCATTATTGTCTTCATCATCATCATCATCATCATCATCATCATCACTACTATCGTCATCATCATCACTAACGTCATCATCATCATCATCATCATCATTATCGCCTTCATCATCATCATCATCATCATCATCATCATCATCACTACTATCGCCATCATCATCACTAACGTCATCATCATCATCATCATCATCATCATTATCGTCTTCATCATCATCATCATCATCATCATCATCACTACTATCGTCATCATCATCACTAACGTCATCATCATCATCATCATCATCATCATCATCATCATCATTATCGTCTTCATCATCATCATCATCATCATCATCACTACTATCGTCATCATCATCACTAACGTCATCATCATCATCATCATCATCATCATCATCATTATCGTCTTCATCATCATCATCATCATCATCATCATCATCACTACTATCGTCATCATCATCACTAACGCCATCATCATCATCATCATCATCATCATCATTATCGCCTTCATCATCATCATCATCATCATCATCATCATCATCACTACTATCATCATCATCACTAACGTCATCATCATCATCATCATCATCATCATCATTATCGTCTTCATCATCATCATCATCATCATCATCATCATCACTACTATCGTCATCATCATCACTAACGTCATCATCATCATCATCATCATCATCATCATTATCGTCTTCATCATCATCATCATCATCATCATCATCATCATCATCACTACTATCGTCATCATCATCACTAACGCCATCATCATCATCATCATCATCATCATCATTATCGCCTTCATCATCATCATCATCATCATCATCATCATCACTACTATCGTCATCATCATCACTAACGTCATCATCATCATCATCATCATCATCATCACTACTATCGTCATCATCATCATCACTAACGTCATAATCATCATCATCATCATCATTATCATCCCTAACGCCATCATCATCATCATCATCATCATCATCATTATTGTCTTCATCATCATCATCATCATCATCATCATCATCATCATTATCGCCTTCATCATCATCATCATCATCATCATCATCATCATCATCACTACTATCGTCATCATCATCACTAATGTCATAATCATCATCATCATCATCATTATCATCCCTAACGTCATCATCATCATCATCACCATCATCATTATTGTCTTCATCATCATCATCATCATCATCATCACTACTATCGTCATCATCATCACTAACGTCATCATCATCATCATCATCATCATCATCATTATCGCCTTCATCATCATCATCATCATCATCATCATCATCATCATCACTACTATCATCACTAATTGTTGAAACACTGTTTTGTTGTGATATTTAACATTTGTGTAGCCATGAGGGACACATGAGGGTCTCTAACAGAAGAACTAGTGTGAGACGGAGAACAGGAGAGAAGATGTGATCAGAATATCGTCTGGACTGCGGCTCATCGGAAGCTGAGTTCTGTAAGTGTTATTTAGAGAGACGTCTGGAGTGATATTTATCATGAACCCACCTGCCCAGTCACCGAACCTCAATCCTGCTGAACTGCTCTGAGATGAAGAAGAACATCTCCATCTAGTGAAGAACATCTCTGGAGAGTTTTATAAGAGGTACGGTATTTCAGAGTGTTGGATGTTTGAAGAAACGAGTGTGTGAAGATGTTCTTCATGCTAATGGAGGATTTTTCACTCAAAATAAAGTCTGGACGTTTATAGACTTGTTTGGTCAAACGAAATCTTCATTGATGCATAGAAACAGGATGAACATGTCTCTCAAAAACCACAAAAGTACAACATTTGATCATTTCTATATGAGATGTGTATGTGGAAGAAACCTTTCCCCTATTAGACCCATGAACAGAGCAGACTGGACTGAACCCTGCACCTGCTCACACACTAAACCGCTCCAGAAGAGGAAAGTCCCGCCTCTTCGAGCAAAGCTGATCTCCTATTGGTTGGCTCGGCTGCACCTGTTTGCTGTTGTATCCAATCACAGCTCGACGGACTGCCGTTCCAAGATGGCGGCGTCCATCTCGAGGTATCCTCCTGTCACTTTGTGTTGACCAAAACATCAGGACAGAGGCGATTAAACAGCGTTGGATGGTTGAACTTCCCCCTGAAAAGAGTCGAGTTTAGATCGGGCTCAGCTGCAGGAAGCATGTCTTCACCCTGAAGGAACTGTGTTGATGTTTGTTTAGGGAAGACGCGGTTCTGCAGCCATGGCCGCCGACAATAAAATCCATTTCTGGAGGAGGAACACGAAGGGTCCAGGAAGGTGAGCTGAATAAACCCCTTTAAATAGCATTAAATATGAACATCTTCCAAAATTTCAGCAATGAATTATTGTATGATCTGTTTAATATCTAATGAGTGCATCTCTCCTCTATCCACACTTTAATCCAAGCTCAGTTCTTCACCCTCAAATAACTTTCATATAGAATCCTATTTCTCAGAATTAAGATCCAAACCCACAATCATGTGCACACCATTTCTCTCCTGTTTAGACTGTAGAAACGGTATATACCTTAACCCACGTGTCTCCATGGCACCAGAAACAACCTCACGTGCACTCAGTGGGCACTTTGTGGGTCTACAGTTAAACCCCCCCCCGGAACCACGTGTCATAAATCATGTATGAGCAGGTATTAGGTGGGTGGTACGAGTGTATCAGGTGCATACAGGAGGTTCCTGGAGTTAATAAAAGTGATCCTGTGGTCACTGGACACCAAACAAACTTAAAAGATCGCCACTGACCAGATGTTACTGTGCACCAGATGTTCAATGGAACATGATATGTGCACCAGACGATGTTCACTTTCTGGTTATGTTCATAAGAGCGCTCCAGCCCATTACATGTGCTCATACATGGTGTTCACGACAGTGAGAATCCCTGACCTCCGGTTATTAATAAGTTAATGACAGACGGAATGGAACAAATGCAACCAGAACAAAAAAGAGATTGTGTCTTAAATCTGGGTCTGTAGTCCAAGTTATGGTCACTGTGTGCTCACTGAGACCTTCAAAACCCACAGATGGGTTTCCTCTAACAGCTAAAGTTCCCTCATGTTCTCCACCATGTTTCATGAGTTTGACTATTAAACATTTTTTACTGAACAGAAAACCTTTTAGTGCTTTATTCCGAGATGTTGAATTAAAATAGCTGCATATTAGTGTCATGAAAAATGAGTGTTTGTTCACTGCCTGGTTACATTCCGTACAGAATGAGAGCGATGGTGTAAAAGTTTCCGAATGACCGGACTGAGGCAACGTGGAAAACTGATCAGACTAATTAAAATTTCCTTTTGGAAACTTTGGACTCCATGTCCTCCGGAATAAAGAGGAGAGGGATCACCCTACTTATCATTGCTCAGTTAGAAAAAAAAAAAGAAAACGCTGTATCTGTGCTGGTATGGTGGTGCATTAGCGCCTGTGGAATGGGCTGCTTGCACAATTGGAAAGGCTCCATCAATGCTGAACGCTTTATCCCGGTTTTCAGAAATGTTTCCATCCGGAAAACGTTTTTCAGAGAAAGCCTTGCAGATTTGAGCAGGACAATGCTAACTGCATACTGCATCTATTACTATAGCATGATTTTGTAGTAGAAGAGTGCGAGTGCTGAAACGTGCCTGCAGTCGAGAACTTTCACCATTTAAAAACATTTGGCACGTCATAAAACGAAAAACACAACAAAGAAAACCCAGAACTGTTGAGCAGCTACAATCCTGTATCAGGCACATATGGGACAACATTCCTCCCCTAAAACTTCAGCGACTGCTCTCCTCAGTTCCCAGATGCATACGGACAGATGGGATGCTACACAGTGGTAGCCATCTGGGGCATTTTTCCTCAAAATGGATTATATTCTCAGTTTAAACATTAAAAATGTTTTTTGTTTGATTGTGAATAGAATATGGATTTATGAAGTCGCAGCATTTTGTTTTTATTGAAATTTTGCACAGTACCTCAACTTTCTTTGGGATTTGGGGTGGAAGAACATGGGGCATGTAGAGCTTGTGAAAAGTGTTTTATGGTGTTTGAGAAACACGTGCATGTTCCATTTATTGCTATGCGACAAACTCGGTAATGTAACGGTCTGAAAATTCACTTTACCAAACACATCTATAAATGTCCAGATGTTCCACTTAATTTTCAGTGAAAAGTCTCTGTTATCATGAAGAACAGCTTCTCACACTCTCAGCATCCGGACTCTTCGTTTCTACAAACGTTCAGCTGAAACGCTTTGCTGTGCGTCTTGTAAAACTCTCCACGGATGTTCACAGCAGTACAGTAGGATTTAGGTGCGGTGACTGGGCAGGTCGTTTCATGATGCATGGAAAAATAGCTTCATAGAAACAAAAGGAACATGTGCAAGTGCCTTAAAACCATAAAACTCAGTGTTTCCACACTTAGACATATAATCTGTCTTGTTCTTTCTTGTGGTTCTTCCACTTCTTACTGATTTGATGATGTTTCCTCTTTTTGAAATTGACCTGTACGGTGAATCTGATGCCGAATCACGACCGGATGAAGCGTTATAACCCTTTAGCGAATCACTGCGCCACTTCCTGCGGTTATAAAATCAATGACTTGCTTAAAAACGTGTTAGATTTCGGCATTGCGGGTTTCTGTTGTCTTCTTCAAAAACAGGAAGTCCTAACTGTCGACAACAAGTAGACAATCTTAGGATCTTAGGTACTTCCCTATAAGTGACAGGAAACACTCAGTGTGTGTGTGTGTGTTTTATAGAAACCCCCTGTTTTATTGAGCAACCGTCTTGTGAAATGTGATATTTCAGCAGGATTAGGTTTAAGTCTCGGTTTCTCTGTGCAGTTTCGGCAGCTGGACTTGTATAAGCTTGAAGAAATGTTACTACAAAGGTCTTATTAGTGCAGCTCACGTTGTGTTACAGATACAACGCCTTTCAGGTGAACGAGATGACGTACAGGCGGCCTCCGGAGCGACTGTAGTTAATCTCACCAGAGCTCTCGGGTGTTCTGAAGTGTGTGGGTGGTGGATCTCTAACAAGAGCCTGTTAGTTGTCGTTTCGTTTTTCTGTTATGGTGAAAGGCATAGTTCAGTTCTGCTCTGATACACTGTAGCACTTCACCTCTGAAACCTGCTTCATGCACTGATGGGAACATCAGAACACTCAATATTTGTCCTTTAGATATTCTGATTAACCAGACATCATTGAATCAGCCAGAACCTCAATATACATAATGCTACTTATATCTTCATTAAACGACGTGCGATCTCTAAACATCCCATTCCACATCGTCTCCGTTTGATCTTTATAATAACGTCCACTCTCCGGGGAAGATGTTGCACCAGATTTTTATGGAGATTTGTGCTTATTCAGCGTTATGAGGGTGTCAGTAAAGTACTGATCAGAGGTCTATCAGAGGACTTCGATAGTTTGGATAACGGATTAATCAACCCATCGTTTTTAAAATGGATACAGGATTAAAAACAAACCAACAATCAATGTAAAATAGTACTGAACTTTATTACAAACAAAAAAATAAACGGTACAGAATAATAAAAAAATGTGCATTAATTTATAAATATAATTATATAATTCATACGTTTTAAATAATAAATAAAATAAAGCACTCTCCGTGCAGCGCACAGTCTCACGTGTAAAAACAAACAAAAACAGTGATTGGCCTCTAGAGGCCGCTCTCGTAATTGCAGCAGAATGGAAGCCGGAAAAACTATCGTTATGGATATTTGCAGATAGTTTCATCAATCAACAGATGAATCTGTCGACCTCTAATACTACTGATGGATTTGAGACGATGAAGCCTTGGTGCAAAAACATGTTCATTAGGTTTAAAGATCTACAGAAGGAGATCTTCTACTCCAACCCATGGAAAGCAGATTTTCATGGAGCTGGCTTTGTGCACACTTTTGCGTCCCCCAGCTCAAGTGAAGGGAAAATTTCTGCAGCATCCAAAGACGTGATAAAATTTGTGCCTTCGAGTTTATGCTAAAGGTTTGAGGAAGAACCACATATGGTGGAACATCTTCCCAGAAGAGTGAAGGTTATTAGACAGAACATAAAAATCTTATGGCCATGTGTCCAGTAGCCATTGTTTATATAGTTTATATATCTCTCATATTTGTCACGTCCACAGCTGCTGAACAATCAGGTCTAAGTTTATCAGCACTGGCGTCATTGATTATATCCAGCGCTTTCCAGGCATACTGACTCAATCCCTTCACTCTTCTGGCTGTCATTAAACAAACTTTACTACGGGTAGTGAATTGATGCTGTTGCCCTCCAGTTCTCGCCAGGGTTTCCTCAAAGGAGAATTCTGTACAAGGGCATATTAAACGCAGCACTGAAACACAGCCAAGGCCTCTGATATCCTGCAAGGACACTCAGGACAACACCCATGACATTTTACCACAACCGGTTTTGCAGCAGACGAAAGTAGAACAAGCAATGAGCTGAAAGACCCTTAAGGTGTGACGTTTAAGTGCAATGTGTGTTTGCTGTAGGAGATCTGTTCTAGCTGCAGGGCAACTAGTGAGGAGCTGATGCAATGCCTGACCATGTGACGACGGATCTCTGATTCGTAATTGGTCAAGGGGGAGTTTGTGAACCTGGAATGTGAAATGTGACACTCTGAGCTTCAGCTTTGTAGATTGGCATGCTGGGCATCGGTACCCAAACCTGTTCCAGCATGACAACGCTCTTGTGCACAAAGCCAGCTCCATGAAGACCTGCTTTACATGGTGTGGAGTTTCATACTGACTGCACCCCTGGAATCTTCTGGAACCCACAAACCTCCAAGTCAAACCTACTCTGAGGGTCAAGAGCATGTGAGATGAGAAGGGAAGTGGGCAGGGCTTCCAGGAAGTGCTTGTTAAAACTGGAGAATTGAGAACATCTGCAGAAACCATTAGTGATTAGAAGATCGGCGTAAAAGTGAACAATGTGATGCGTCGATTTAAAAAGTGTGCATCTGATACAAGTTGCCATTTGTTTATTTGGGTAAAAAACTGATTTATTTCTATATAATTATCAGTAGATGCGCTGTACTTATTTTGTATGTGAATGCCACCATATGTGCAGAAACACAATGGAAAACCTCTCTTCCCTCTTATCAAGTGTTTAACCCGGACTTGTGTGCAGTTTATTGCTGCCGTGACGATCGAATACTATTCTTCTGAGATCACTTCTTCCTCAAGCTTTCTTTCACACGTCCTATAAGTGCGTATTTATCCGACAGGAAGATTCTGTGTGAAAGGGTGACGTGAGGACATTCAGGCCACCAATGGGAAAATATCCTTAATTACGTCCGTTAACGCCGTTTAGCTTTATATTTGACGAGTCCATCTGCTCCGAGAGGCGTGAGCTCCTGCCACCTGGGTACTTCAGTAGATTAGGAAATGAAAGTCATTTATATTGTAATTATTACATTAATCCATGGCAAATGGTCCGTTAGTGTACAGCCATAACCCTAAAATGATGTGTTGTGTGTGTGCATGTTGAACAGGGTGGATGAGTACCATCTGATGAAGATCACATTTTACAGCTCACTTTGCCTCCTCAGGAAGTCTCTGATTTGCCCCCATTGACACACTTGGAGGATTATTAATCTTTGTGTTCTCAAAGATGTTTAGCTTTCAATGACCTGAACCTGAACAACGTGTCCTTTAGCGTTGCTGTTTTGTGTCCTTGTGCCGACTCGGCATGACCTCTCCTGTAATAACAGGCAACGATGCAGCGATAATCTTCTTGAGGCCGAAGCCCAAACCATTCGCTCGTGTTTGTAAGATTTGCTGAAATAAATCTCAGCGTTTATAGTCTTGGCGTGCCAAAGGTGCGTTATAGCACACGTTTCCTTCCTGAGACGGAGTTCTTTTAGAACATATACAAGAACAGAGGTGGTGCAAAATTTAAATTCAGCATTCACTATTATATATTCTATCACTATAAGTGGGCGTGGCTTCTGTGCATGTCTGTACCTGTGAAACTATGGATGTGGCCTCCATACCGCAGTTCCAGTGAAGAAGGTGTGGCCTCTGCAGGGTTCCTACGTGTTTTGGAAAAGTATAGAATTTGATTTGAGTGAATTCCAGGTCTGGAGTAGTATTGGGGGGGCGGCACACGGAGTAATAATGGTTTTGGACCCACGTCATTTCCGCCGGCCGTCTCTTTTTTTTAAATGTCTGAAAAAATAAAAATTGCACAGTTGTTTATAATTGATGATAAACATTGCATGGTTTTAGAATTGCAATTTTAATAAAATGCTGTGCAATGAATATTTTGTTTGGTGTCTTACAATATTGTCTTAAAAATCTGTAGGGAATCTGCATATTTGAGTCTGGAAAAGTGTGGAATTTTAAAATTCAGTATTTGCAGGAACTCCGCCTCTGTGGTTGTCATTTCTGGTGCAGGAGACCAGATAGCCTCTGTGCTTTAATTCTAGCAAAGGGGGCGTGGCCTCGGTGCGTTAGTTTCAGTGAAGGGGGCCTGGCCTCTTTGCCTCAGAACAAGTAAAGGAGGTGTGGCCTCTGCATTTGTCAGCTACAGTGAAGAAGGTTTGTGGTTTTCATTTCCAGTGATTGAGAAGGCGAGGGGGTGTGGTCTCTCTGCCTCAGACCCAGTGAAGGAGGTATGGTCTCTCTGCCTCAGACCCAGTGAAGGAGGTGTGGTCTCTCTGCCTCAGACCCAGTGAAGGAGGTGTGGTCTCTCTGCCTCAGACCCAGTGAAGGAGGTGTGGTCTCTCTGCCTCAGACCCAGTGAAGGAGGTGTGGTCTCTCTGCCTCAGACCCAGTGAAGGAGGTGTGGTCTCTCTGCCTCAGACCCAGTGAAGGAGGTGTGGTCTCTCTGCCTCAGACCCAGTGAAGGAGCTGTGGTCTCTCTGCCTCAGACCCAGTGAAGAAGGTGTGGTCTATGTGATTATTAATTCTAGTAAAGGAAAAGGCGCGGCCTTTGTACGTGTCTGCACGTGTGAAAGGGGACGTAGCTTGATTAGGTGTAGCCTCGGTATTTGTGAAAGAGAAGGTATTCTTGGTTTAGATTTTTTTTAAATATAACTTTCATACTTTGGACTTTTGACGCTCATAGACGGGTGAAGAAAACAAGCATGTTTATAATTCACACAGCAGTGAGACCTGTCTCTCTCTCTCTCTCTCTCTCTCTCTCTCTCTCTCTCTCTCTCTCTCTCTTTTCTGTGTCTTGGCCTTATTTGCTCTCTCTCTTAGTCTGCAGCCCATCTACGGGGCGCGGTACCCTCCTGTGGACCCCCGGGTACTCTGTTCGTAAGTGCAGCCGCCTGCATGAATAATGACCCCTCAGTGGATGACTGACTTCTTTAACCTCGTTGTTTTCATTCGTTACTGTTCCTGTTTGTTGCCCATTGTCCCTAAATATCCGAGTCGTTACCCCTCCCCCCTTTTTTTTTGCTTAAACAGTTTGAACAAAGTAGGTTTTTGATTAGTTTAAAATTCTCACACTTTTTTTTTCCAAACTATCAGGTTGCTAAAAGACACTCCAAAGACAAACGCCGTGAGCGTCAGATCGAAGAAGCCGGCTACGTTCCATGAGTTTGCACGGAGCACCAACGATGCCTGGGACATCGACGACGAGGAGGATGGCGGTTTCTTCACTGCGACGCATTCCACTCCTGTTCCAGCGCAGTCACTCCCCTCAGGTGAAGCACCTCGTCTGAAAGAGGCCAGTCGTTTGACAGATACAGAACCAGAGCCCCGCCCAGGGGACAGAGCGCAACCAGGAAGCACAGAAATCTCCCAGGAGCACCTGAACACTGACAGCGAGTTGTGTAATGGCAGAGTGGTGAAGTCCAGCAGTGACGTCCAGCTGAACAGCAATACAGGTATCTGCAGCGTGTCCTAAAATTTCATTATGATTTTTGTTTATACAGATGGTCCCTGAGTTACGATGGTTCACATCATGTCTCCACTCACCTTTTTTTAAGTTTCGATTGTGTCATTGTAATACAGTGGTGTGAAAAAGTGTTTGCCCCTTCCTTATTTCTTATTTTTTTTACGTTTTTACACTTTAATGTTTCAGATCATCAAACTAATTTAAATATTAGTACAAATACTATTGAGGGAAAACAAAATACAAAACTACATAACTCTATGTGAAAAAGTGTTTGCCCCCCTGTTAAAACTGTGGTTTATCACACCTGAGCCACACCCAGGCCTGATTACTGCCACACCTGTTCACCATCAAGAAATCTCTTAAATAGGACCTGCCTGACAAAGTGGAGTAGACCAAAAGATCCCCAAAAGCCAGACATAATGCTGAGATCCAAAGAAATTCAGAAACAAATGAAAGTAATTGAGATCCATCAGTCTGGAAATGGTTTTAAAGCCATTTCTAAAGCTTTGGGACTCCAGAGAACCACAGTGAGATCCATTATTCACACATGGCAAAAAATCATGGAACAGTGTAGAACCTTCCCAGGAGTGGAACAAAATTACCCCAAGAGCACATCGGCGACTCGTCCAAGAGGTCACAAAAGACCTGCAACAACATCCAAAGAACTGCAGGCCTCACTTGCATTAGTGAAGGTCAGTGTTCATGACTCCACCATGAGAAAGAGACTCGGCCAAAATGGTCTGCATGGCAGAGTTCCAAGTCCAAAAGTGCTGCTAAGCAAAAAGAGCAAAACGGCCCATCTCAGTTTTGCCAGAAAACATCTTGATCCCCAAGACTTTTGGGAGAATACTCTGCGGGCTCCTGAGACAAAAGTTGTACTTTTTGGAAGGTGTGTGTCTCATCACGTCTGGTATAAAGGTAACACCACATTTCAGAAAAAGAACATCATACCAACAGTAAAACATGGTGGTGGTAGTGTGATGGTCTGGGGATGTTTTGCTGCTTCAGGACCTGGCTGAAACTTGCTGTGATAAATAGAACCATGAATTCTGCTGTTCACCAAAAAAATCCTGAAGGAGAATGTCCTGCCATCTGTTTGTGACCTTGAGCTGAAGCGAACTTGGGTTCTGATCCAAAACACACCAGCAGGTCCATCTCTGAATGGCTAAAGAAAAACAAAATGAAGACTTTGGAGTGACCTAGTCAAAGTCCTGACCTGAATCCTATTGAGATCCTGTGGCATGACCTTAAAAATTTTAAAAACTGCATGATGTGTTCACTTGTGTTCTCTTTTACTAATATTTAAATTAGTTTGATGATCTGGAACATTAAAGTGTGACAAACAAATAAGAAACCCTTTTAATAAGCAAACACTTTTTCACACCACTGTACATCTCCTTGGTAACTCGGGGTCTCCCTGTACACCGATCAGCTATAACCTTAAACACTTTTCCATTGATGCCATTTCACACATGCCCTTATCCAGAGCAACCTACACTGGAGAGTTGAGGGTTAAGGGCCTTGTTCAAAGGCCCGGCAGTGGCAGCTTTGACAGTGCTGGGATTTAAACCTTAAAACCTTCCCATCCCAAGTCAAACTCTTTTTTCCTTTGAGTCACTACTTGCCCCACCTGCCTGGACTCCACAAGATCTTTTAAAGGTGTGCTGTGGTTTCTGGTACCTGCATTTTCTGACACTTTCCAATCAAAGCTAGCATTAACTTTTCAGCAGTTTGTGCTACAGTTGCTCTTCACTGGAACATTGGAACCAGACCAAATAGGATTCACCAACCACTGCACCCCATAATATCTACTGGTTTGGAGAAGTTCTGACCCAGTCATCCAGCCCTTGTCAAAGCCACTTAGATTCTTATCTCTTGCTTGTTTTTCCTTCATTCAACACATCGACTTCAAGAGCTGACTGTTCCCTTGCTGTCTGATATCTTCCACCCCTTTCCAGGTGTCATGGAAAAGAGAACATCATTGTGGCCAGTCTAAAATTCTGGTTGCCAAACTTTTCATTCCAAGTGCAAGTCACCACTCGGGTGGCACATAACCTGAGAAATCCCATCCCGCCCCTTTAAATTACCCAACATGGATCCAGGTGTCACAGTGGGACGTGTCTTAAAAAAGTTCCTCACGTATTCTAGTACACGTCAGTATCTGGCGCCTCCTTCTGTTAACGTGTAACAATACACCGGCAGACAAAAAGCACCGGAGAAGAACAGAGTGTGAAAATGACATTGTGTCGTCTGTTCTCTGAACAATGAGCTGCATTCTGCTGTTGTCTGCCAGCCCGAGACCGTTTAGGGTGGAGTGTGTGTGTGTGTGTGTGTGTGTGTGTGTGTGTGTGTGTGTGTGTGTGTGTGTGTGAGAATGCGTCTTCTCTTCACATTATTCTCAGTTACACACAAATGCTGAGAAGAAAGGAGTGAAGTATACATCCTGTTTTCTGGAATGAGAGAAACTATTGAGAGAACTAGCAATGACCTTGGAGGTCATGAATCACCATGACCGAGAAAAGCAAAAGAAAGCATGCACACACACACACACACACACACACACACACACACAAACACAATGGGGAAGGTTGGGCGGGGTTTGTTTTGTTATCAGTGTTCAGCTGCTTTCAGATGTTTTTGTAGATACAGAAAAAATTGAAATGTCTGTCAGTCTGTCTGTCTGTCTGTTCATTAATGATAATTATTCTATATTTTTTGTTCTTTATTAACCATCATTCATGATTAGTTTATTCACTTAAAGCAACCACAAACAAACAATTAGGTCATTAATACAAGTAAATTATACCATCATCAGTTTGGGTACCGAACAACTACACTTTTATGTATTTTTGAACTTGATGTTATTGATTTAAAACTTGATATATTTCAATAAATTAATCAATTTTAAAACCTCTAAAGTGGGGAATGGCAGAAAAGGTTTGAAAAGCGCTGGTCTGTATATAACTATTTGTGTGTCTTTATTTATGTCTAGCGGTCTGTCTGTTTGTCTGTCTGTCTGTCTGTCTGATCAAGCAGACGAATACAGTCTGTATATATCTAGCTGTCTGTCTATATTAGAGGCCGACCGATTAACCAGGCGATTGTGCTGTAAATTAGGCAGATTATTAGACAGGTGCATTTGACACACCAAACCAAGAGAACATATCTTTCCTCTACCAGCAGGGGGCAGTAATCTGTATTCTGCATTCAAACAGAGAAACTGGAAGAGCTAGAACTGGGAAAATATAAAGCAAGCAGCGTTTCCACCCTCTGCAATCATTACTAACGGATGCATATTTTTTATTTTCCAATCATATCTGCTAAGCTGCAAAGTAAACAGCAAGAATGACATTGAGCGTGTTTCGTTGATGTAATTAATCGGAGTTCTTTTAGTTTAGGCTACAGGTCAGCATGGGGACCAAAACCTGCTAACAAGTGCACTGATTGGAGACTTTTGTTTTTTTAATAAATGTTTAATTTAAGCAGCCAGAGGAAACAAAAACATTTTGGTCTACCTCTAGTCTGTATAGATCTGTTTATCTGTCTGTCTGCTGTCTATATCGTCTGCTTCAATATGTCTACTTGTGTCTGTCTGTTTTTATATCTCTTTATATATGGTCTATATCTCTGTCTCTCTGTCATCTTGAATATGTATTTATGTGTATTGGTTTGTTTATCTGTCTGTCTGCATCAGGCTGGTTGTCTTCTTCTGTCTGTCTGTCTGTCTGTCTCAATGTGTATATATGTGTATCAGTTTGTTTCAAGCTGGTTGTCTGCCTTTGCCTGTCTGTATCTCTTTATTTATATAGCTATTTCTCCTTTTCTATCTGTCTACCTATACTGTATCTGTCAAATATCTGTCTGTTTCAATATCTTTTGCTGGTCTATTTGTCTGTCTGTCTGTCTGTCTGTCTGTCTGTCTGTCTGTCTGTGAATGTGTTTATCTGTTTACTTTTGTCTATCGGTATGTCTGACTGTCTATCTGTGTTAGTCTGTCTTGTCTTTAGTGTCCTCTTACAGTCTTGTTTGTGTGTGTGTGTGTGTGTGTGTGTGTGTGTGTGTGTGTGTGTGTGTGTGGTCCAGAACGCAGCACTCTACAGAAGCAGCAGTCCCTCCCCCTGCGTCCCATCATCCCCCTGGTCGCACGCATTTCAGACCAGAATGCATCTGGAGCTCCACCCATGACGGTGCGAGAGAAAACCCGACTGGATAAGTTCAGGCTGCTGCTGGCCAGTTCCAACACCAACCTGGGTGAGTGTGAGAATATTGTGTACATCCCATCCCACATTTAGCTTCGATTTCCTGTTCCTCTTCTGGGGAGATGTTCCACTAGATTTTGTGGAGATTTGTGCTCATTCAGCTACAAGGATTTTTGTAAATTCAGATACTGATGTAGGTGAGGAAGCCTGGGGGCAGTCAGCATTAAAATAATCATTAATGTTCAAGATGTTGAAGCTCTATAGCAGATCTTCGACTCCAACCCATGTAAAGCAGATGTTCATGAAGCTGGATTTGTGCACAGGGGCATCGTCATGCTGGAACAGGTTTTGGGTCTCCTAGTTCAAGTGTAGGGAAAATGTCCTGCTCCTGCATCCAAAGACGTCCTGCACAATTGTGCGCTTTGTGCAGTTTGTGGAAGAACCACATGAGTCAAGTCGAGTTTCTAGTTTCTATTGCGCTTTTCACAACACACATCGTCTCAAAGCAGCTTTACAGAATTTAACAGTGAAGGTGAATGGTGTGTGTTTATCCCTGATGAGCAGCATGGAGACTGTGAGAAGGAAAAAACCCTTAGATGTTATGATTAAGAAACCTTGAGAGGAACCAGACTCAAAAGCAGAACCTCATCCTTATTTGGGTGACATCAAGAGTGTGATTATAGTCTTTAAACACTACAGAACACTGGAGAGAGAGAACTAACATGAGCACTGGAGTGTGTGATTATGACTGATGATCTTTCTACAGTCTTTTACAATCATTATGGTTATAAAACTAGGAGCTACTGAGCAACTCATAAAATAACTCAACATCTGAGATCACAGATCCAACACCAGCTTCTCCATGCCAGAGCCTTTAATTACTTAGGGGTCCAGTGTCTAAACTCCACATGAGGTGGAATCTAATTGGCACTAGTACGTCTCTAGATGTTTCTGTATGTTTGTGGGCATCTACTTCTTTAAAGGTCTACAATCTTCATGAGGTGGGACGTGACTGGAGCTGGAGCAACCTCAGGATGCCTCGGGATGGAGAGAGAAAGAGAAGCAGTGGAGAGGAATTAGTGTAGCTGCTGTTCATGATATTAACAGCACAAGTTGATAATGTGCATATGATTAGATGTTCTGGAGCACAAGGTTATGATGTGAGACGTATGTTATGTGTAGAACTCGCCAAAAAAGATACGTCTTTAATCTGCACTTAAACTGGGTGAGTGTGTCTGAGCCCCGAACACTGTCAGGAAGACTATTCCAAAGTTTAGGAGCTAAATGTGAGAATGATCTACCGCCTTTAGTGGACTTTGCTATTTTAGAAACTACTAGAAGTCCAGAGTTGTCTCCATATGGCTGTAGAAGTCAGGTGTCCCAATACTTCTGTGCATACAGAGTATTGTAGAGTGCTGTATGAGATTGTATAATAAGTACACTGAAAACTCCTCAGACGTCACACCAGTTGATAGACGCAGAAAAACGTTATGGTTTCTGTGCTGTCTTTGTTACACAGGACAGGATTCTCGATTCTGTTTGCTTTTAAAATGTTGATTTTAGACACAAAGGAATTATTGGTTCTGGAGCGTAAGGAATAAAAGAATTCTTATTACTTCACAATTCTGTTTCTCCTGTTCCGTAAATCACGAGTTAGGCTTCCTTCAGGACCTCTAACCACAGGAAAATGACTGAAATTTCCAGTTAGAAGTTTGAACCTTTTCTCTCCTTTAGTGCCAAAACAAAAAACAAACAAAAAACCCTCCTTTCTTTGTGATGAACGTGAACTTGGGTGGCGGGTACACACTGCTGAGATGGTGCTGAAAGAGGAACTGTTATTTTAGTCTTCCTGGGGTCGTGCTGAGCGAGCCTTCTGTTCTCCAAGCACGTCTCAGCGATCAGGCATTTAAACACACCTTGGAGCTGTTGGAACGAGCAAAAAAAAAAAAAAACCCAAAACCAATGATGCACACCGACTGTACTGCTTCAATTAAAGGCAAAGGGTGCTTTCATCATGTCTCCAGCGTGAAATTCGAAGCGCTACCTCGAGCTCGGGTGTCGAGCTCGCTCATTTTTGGGATGTTCTCTTCTTCTTCTTTACTTTTTTCTTCTACCTTTTTTTAATGTACACCTAGTATTGTGTATTCAAGCAAGGTAACAAATTAGGGAGTCTTTTAAAAGCGATCCCAAGCACTCTTCTCGCCGTCTCTTCACCGGTCGTATTCGCGTGACGTCGCACAAGATTATTTTTATTTTCATTATCGTTGTAATTCAAAGCCATCAGAGAACAGACACCAACTCCATACGATGGTGAACAAAGGAAAAAAAAAAAAGCTTTTTTATCTAAATTGGCTGCAATCACCCTAAGGGTCTTGCTGGAATGTGTTTAATTATTTATTATAAAGATTCCCCTCATGCAGTTCCCGTCTATTAATTAGCTAATTTCATTATTTAATTCACGCACCTGCTGCCGTTGGAGAATAATACACCTCCTCGGAAGAATACAAAAAAAAAATGTACCCCAAGTGGAATCGAGTGTACTGGCAGATGGCATAACCTCCCAGCATGAGAAACGTCCTGCCAAGTTTAAACCACATGAAGGGACTGGAGAACATTTGCCTTGACTTTTTCTTTGATCTTAGTAGTCACCAGCTTAGTCCAAGCCTGAAAATGATCCTGAAGTTGTAGAACTCTCATAAGTGATCCCATTTCAGCCAAGGAAAATGATTGTTTTATACACAAGAAAATAAACGTTGAATAAAAGTAGTACGTCTATGTTGTGAAATGTAGATAAGTGCACAATCGTACCTGTTCCCAAACTGAGTGGCCTCGGATAGAGGTAGAGGGGAAAAACAACAGAGCACCAACCAACAAAGCACCAACCAACAAGGTCCCAACTGACACCTAAACAACAAGGCCCTAACCAACTAGGCCCCAACTGACACCCGAACAATAAGGCCCCAACCAACAAAGTCCCACTGACACCCGAACAACAAGGCCCCAACCAACAAGGTCCTGAATAACAAGGCCCCAGCCAACGAGGTCCCAACTGACACCCGAACAACAAGGCCCCAGCCAACAAGGTCCTGAACAACAAGGCCCCAGCCAACTAGGTCCTGAACAACAAGGCCCCAGCCAACGAGGTCCCAACTGACACCCAAACAACAAGACCCCAACCAACAAGGTTCTGAACAACAAGGCCCCAACCAACAAGGTCCTGAACAACAAGGCCCCAGCCAACGAGGTCCCAACTGACACCCGAACAACAAGGCCCCAGCCAACGAGGTCCCAACTGACACCCGAACAACAAGGCCCCAGCCAACAAGGTCCTGAACAACAAGGCCCCAACCAACAAGGTCCTGAACAACAAGGCCCCAGCCAATGAGGTCCCAACTGACACCCGAACAACAAGGCCCCAGCCAACAAGGTCCTGAACCACAAGGCCCCAGCCAACAAGGTCCTGAACCACAAGGCCCCAGCCAACAAGGTCCTGAACCACAAGGCCCCAGCCAACAAGGTCCTGAACCACAAGGCCCCAGCCAACAAGGTCCTGAACAACAAGGCCCCAGCCAACTAGGTCCTGAACAACAAGGCCCCAGCCAACATGGCCCCAGCCAACAAGGCCCCAAACAACGAGGCTCAGGAAACAAGCAACAAACAAGGCCCAACCAGGGGCTTATGTAAGAGCTTCAGGGTGTTGCTTATAAACATTAGGCTTTGTCTGTTCCAATTAAGTTCTTGTATTCTGATTGGCCAACTGCGGCCAGCCAGTTAATTATGATTGACACAGGGCTCCACCTATAATAAACAGCACATAAGAGCCAGAGACAGTAAAGCAAATGCACAGGGGTGAAAGAAGCAAAAAGGGAAATACACAACTCATAACATGTAACAGTAAGCAGAACTTGTTACCTTGCATTATATATGCAACTCTTATAGCCATTTTTAATTAGATTGCTTTAATTAGTTAGCTTATTTTTGTAATGCATTAGGTTTATTAATGAAGTATACTGTATATGTTTGCTTTACCTAATAAATCTCAGAAAACTCTCATTGTTTCAGCTCCAACACAAGCTTTCAGGGTGTCAGTCTTGACAATAACAATAAGAATAACAATAACAACGCTTTCATCGAGTACAGCTTCACACTTCCTGTTTGCAATATGTTTCTTTTGGCACTCCTCCACAGTCAGAGCGAGCCGTCTGTGAATAAAATGGTTCTGAGCTCGGTATCTCAGCCTGCTGGAAGTCTTCCGGCTTTACCTGTAGCACCACCTATAAAGGTGAGCAGGTAACTCTCTGAGAGATGACTGTAGATCAGACTAGCAAAGCGAATGCAAGGCCGTGACTCACTGTTTATTAATGAATAAAATGATGTTCCAGGATTGTAACCGTGAGGGTGGGGGATTGTTGGGGTGGGGACATGTAAATTACTCCTTGCTGTATGCTAATTATGCTAAACTACACATTGCTGATTGAATGTTGTGTGTTTGGACAGAGGACTTGCGGAAGCACAGCTGGTCAGGGATCCCGCGAGAAGTTCGCCCGATCACCTGGAGGCTTCTCTCAGTAAGTTACTTTACTCTCATAGACAGGTGTGGCTTATTTATGTTTAAACTCAAAATCTTTATAAAATTCAGTGGGTGCGGCTTATATTTGGGTGCGTTTAATAGTCCGGAAATTACGGTAATCAGTCGTAAATGCTTGTGGTTTTGGAAAGATAAAACACTGGTGGACATGCTGTTGGAGGAAAACAACTACAGGGAGGGTCACAGTGACATTGTGCGTGTAAAACAAACCAAGTTTTTCAAAAGTTTATGAACACCTGACCATAAGATTGCTTTGTTGTTTTTGTAATTTTTCTTTTTTTTTGGGAACATTTTAAATTTAGTCTCCGTTTGCTGTTATAATAACCTCCACTCTTCTGGGAAGATGTTCCACTGGATGTTGGAGTGTGCTTCTGGAGATTTATGGAGATTCATTCAGCTACAAGGGTTCTAATAAAGTCAGCTGCTGATGTAGTTCAGATCATTTCGAGAAGAGTGTTCAATAGGGTTGAGGGTCAGAACTCCTCAGGAGATCTTCCTCTCCAACCCATATAAAGCAGATCTTCAAGGCTTTGTGCCTCAGGGGTATGGTCATGCTGGAACAGGTTTTGCTCTCATAGTTCAAGTGAAGGGAAAATTTTATGCACCAGCATCCGATATAATTGCGTGCCTCCAACTTTTGTGGTGACAGATACTGGTAGAACCACATGTGACTGGATAAGTCAGGTGTCTCAATAGTTCTGGCCATATTTTCTATGGACACTTGTGTGAAATTCCCAGGAGATCTGTAGGTTCTGGAAAACTTTACCCAGCATCTGTTACCAACATCCGTGTCTCGGGTAAAGTCACGGTTTGATTTTATTGCTGGTGCTGTACAGTTAAGAAAACCCTCTGTACTTCATATACAATAAAATTATCAGAACACACACACACACACACACACACACACACACACACACACACACGTCATACGTACACAGTGTGTTTATACACTGCTCCAGTCATTTGCATTCTATTTGCGTTGACGCTGGAATTTAATAGCCGTCGCGTGAACGAGCGAAGATGCAAATGAGTGTGGAACGTGAGCGATCATCACACACATGCACACACTCGAAGCCTCAGACAAGAGCTGATGGAGTGTTCGCTAAGTGATTCCAAATCATAGTTATTATTCGACCATCTCCATCTCCAGCGAGAAGATAAGTGCAGAGGGGACCAAAAAAACAAACAGCTGGAACAACAGAGCACAGGATCAGAGCATCAGTGTGTCAATAAAACACATACACACACACCTGTGTGACGAATGTTAAAAAATCCTGTCCAGTGGACGGCGGTTGGGGGACATTTCTTTATGCTCCAGACAAGTTTTTTTTTTGTTGGGTTTGACTCTGCCCACACAGAGCGCATGAAGGATCATTGATTGGTTTGATGAGGATGAAATCTCGACTGAATACATGAGAGAATTCAGGAGTGATCCATGTCCTTCAAGCACTTTTCACCTCCATCATCCATCCATTCATTATTTGTCCATCATCAATTCATCATCCATCACACATTCTCCATCCATCCATCACACATTCACCCATTATCTGTCAATCGTCCATTTATCATCCATCACACATTCTCCATTCATCCATCCATTCATCTATCATCACACATCCATCATCTGTCACCCATCTGTCAACCCTCCATCATCCATCACTCATTCTCCATTCATCCAGCCATCCATCCTCTGTCCATCGTCAATTTATCATCCATCACACATTCTCTATTCATCCATCCATCCATTTATTAATTATCTGTCCATCATCCATCACACATTCTCTATCTGTCCATCATCCATCACACATTCATCCATCCATCCATTTATTCATTATCTGTCCATCATCTATCACTCATTCTCCATCCATCCATTTATTAATTATCTGTCCATCATCTATCACTCATTCTCCATCCATCCATTTATTCATTATCTGTCCATCATCTATCACTCATTCTCCATCCATCCATTTATTAATTATCTGTCCATCATCTATCACTCATTCTCCATCCATCCATTTATTCATTATCTGTCCATCATCTATCACTCATTCTCCATCCATCCATTTATTAATTATCTGTCCATCATCTATCACACATTCTCCATCCATCCATTTATTTATTATCTGTCTATCGTCCGTCCGTCCGTCCAACCGTCCGTCCGTCCGTCCGTCCGTCCGTCCGTCCGTCCATCCATCCATCCATCCATCCATCCATCCATCCATCCATCCATCCATCCATCCATCCATCCATCCATCCATCCATCCATCCATCCATCCATCCATCCATCCATCCAGCAGAAGATCACTATTAATTGCTCCAGTACACTTCTTAACACTTCCCAAAACACTCTGGAATGTTCTCATGGCTCTTGAAATCCAACACTGAACTAAAACACTTTGTTTTGGTTTTATCCATTTCTGCATATATACAATTATTCTCCTGTAAACCTGTGGAAATCCTCACTGTCCAACTGGATAAACAAAACTTTCTCTCATTTTCTTTAACGGTGTTTAAGGAGGAGGAGGAGGAGGAGGAGGAGAGCATTGTCTAATATGACGCTCCAGAATCTCTCATTGTGGTTGACCTCCGGTGATTGTAAAGGGACAAATACGATCGTTATCCAAACACTGAGTAAACATTGGTGTCCTGTATATGGGGGTGGAGTCATCATGAAAGAGACCACACCCATCAGGATAGAAATGTTTCATGCTAATCATAGGAACAAGATTATATACTGATAATGATGTATAACATGACCATCACCTGCCTCATTTTCTCCTCTGTTTCTCATCCGTCACTCTGTTTCAGGGCTATCTGCCGGCTAACATGGAACGTAGGGAGCTGGTTCTCCAAAGGAAGCGTGAGGAGTATTTTGGCTTCATCGAGCAGTATTACCACTCCAGAACAGACGAGCACCACAAAGACACCTACCGACAGGTCAGATAATCTTCTGTATTAACTAGAGCTCGGCCGTAGTGGATTTTACTGAGAACTCAGATATCTTTTAAACGGATACTGGATAAAAATAAACAAACAGAAAAGTCCATGTAGAAAACTACTGAAAATCACTACTAAAATAAAACCAGTCCCAAAGCAGAAATTCAGAAGGACTGAGACTTTGCAGACATGTACTTTATGCCCCAAGTGTCTATCCATCAACCATCCATCCATCCTCATCCATCATCCATCCATCCATCCACCCATTCATCATCCATCCATCCATCCCTTATCCATCATCCATCCATCAACCACTTATCATCCAATTATCCATCCATCCATCCATCCATCCATCCTCATCCATCATCCATCCATCATCCATCATCCATCCATCAACCACTTATTATCCAATTATCCATCCATCCATCCATCCATCCATCCATCCATCCATCCATCCACCCACCCATTCATCATCCATCCATCCATCCTTTATCCATCCATCCTTATCCATCATCCATCCATCAACCACTTTTCATCCAATTATCCATCCATCCATCCATCCATCCATCCATCCATCCATCCATCCATCCATTCATCATCCACCCATTCATCATCCATCCATCCATCCATCCATCCATCCATCCATCCATCCATCCCTTATCCGTCATTCAACCATCCATCCATCCATCCATCCATCCATCCATCCATCCATCTCTCATCCATCAACCATTCATTATCCAACCATCCATCTCTCATCCATCATCCATCCATCTCTCTCTCTCTCTCTCTCTCTCTCTCTCTCTCTCTCTCTCTCTCTCTCCATCAGTGTGTGAGGCTCCGTGGTAAAGTCTCAGGTAGCATGCGTTACAGAAGGAAGAGGCAGAGATCGATAACTTATAGGTTATAAAAGTTCGGGTTAATGGGGCAGGACTGAGGTCTGGCAGCCACGTACTTAATTCCTTTCTTTCTGGTTCTGTGGGATGAAGCTGCCCTCAGCCCCGAGCCACAAAATGAGACGTGGACCTTTAGGGCTGTTTATGAGGTTGTACTGAGCATCTGAATGGCCTCTGGCTGTCTGCAAGACACTAAATGACCTTTTAGTGTCGACGTCGATATGAATACGGGTGCGCATTCCGCTGAACTCTGTCTGACCTCTGACTGACCTCGCCATACCCAGCCGTCTCATTTCCAGTCCTGCTCGGTGCAATTTACCAGAACGTCTCATTACATATCATCTACTGTCTTCTCGGTGCTCACGTTTAATTCGGCTGCACGTTATAGCGTTTCTAATCGTTTCACTAACAGGAAAAAAAACGATGCGATATGGAACGATACACTGCGAGGAAACGGCGTCTGCAATAACAATTACAAAACCCGGGGAAGACGCTGCCCGAGCGCCGAGACGGAGACGGTCACACGTGTGGGTATTTGAGGAAATAGGATACGAGCGAGTGGTTTGGTTCTAATCCATTTCAGACTTATGTTTGTTTTCGTGGCGTATGGATCTCTCTGAGTGGGCTCGGCTCGTTACGGATCGGATCGATACCGCCGCGTCCGAGCTCGATTGATTTCCCGCGCTTACTGTAAGAGCCAACGCATGAAACTCTATTTAGCTCGTTCTGGCTTTTATTGATCCGCCCCGAGTTTTGTCGTAAATGCCTATGTTTTTAGACACTCTAAATTGGTGTGTGTGTGTGTGTGTGTGTGTGTGTGTGTGTGTGTGTGTGTGTGTGTGTGTGTGTGTGGTGTTTCTTTTCTTTTTCAGATTCATATCGATATACCTCGGACGAATCCGCTGATTCCGTTATTCCAGCAGCCGCTGGTACAGGAGGTGAGTCCTGTCCTCTTTTTATTCTCTTGTCCCTGCAGTCGTCTTTTCTGTAAACGACGTCTGCGGAGTAAAGACTTTTATTGATTTCGCTTTTTACGGAAGTTATTAAAAAGTTTAGAGACACTCTGGAAACGACATTATTTACCAGTCGCACGGCTCCTGATTTACTCAGGACGATGTCTTTGGCACACTGAATTATGAGGGTCGGTGCTCCCTGTGACTGTGCGTGCAGCCTTATGCTGCCATCTGTTGGGGTGTTATAGAACTAGTCTCGTGTCTCTCTGTGTGTGTGTGTGTGTGTGTGTGTGTGTGTGTGTGTGTGTGTGTGTGTGTGTGTGTATATATATAAAAAAAAAATAACAGAATTCCAGAAAGTTTATATATTTATATATAAAATCATGTCCATAAGTATTCAGACACTTTATTCACTAGTGAATTGATTTGTACTTCAGATTTGAGACCTTTTGGGTTTAACACAACAAGCTTTACACACCTGGATTGGGGGATTTTCTGACATTCTTCAGGGCAAATCTTCTCCAGCTTGGGCAGGTTGGATGGGGAGTGTTCCTGGACAGTAACTTTCAGGTCTTCAGAGATGTTTGAAAGGGTTTTAGTCAGGGTTCTGGCTGGGCCACTCGAGGACTTTCACAGACCCAAGAAAAGACTGAGGTGGGAGTGTGAGGAGACTGAGAAAATGCTGAGAAGACTGAGATCCTGAGTGGTGTGATGCAGATTTTTATTTAGAAGATCTCTGTACTCTACTTCAAGTCCCTGCTGCTAAAAAATACCCCCACAGCGTGATGCTGCCACCACCATGTTTCACTGTTGGGATGGTTTTAAACAGGAGATGAGCGGTACATGGTTTCCTCCAGACGTAATGATTAGAAATGAGGACAAACGGTTCAGTCTTTGTTTCATCAGATTGGAGAATCTTGTTCCTCACAGCCTGAGAGAACTTCAGATACCAAATGAATTGTTGTACCAGGCTAAATAATTATACAGACAAATTCACCATGGAGATGTAACTGATCAAACAGGTAAGATCTCCATGGGTTAATGACTGCTGTGAGGAATATAGCTTCTCCTCTGGTCATGGAGAAGAAGCTCCTCTGTGTCAGAAGGTCCAAATCACTGGCATGCATCAAGCAAAGAAAACAACTCAGGAGATTTCTGACACTTCTACAGTTCAATGTTTTGTACAAATCTGGAAGGATCGTGATGAAGCATCTTCTTCCAGGAAAAAAAGATTCAGGAAGAAAATCTCAAACGATCAGAGATCAATTAAACGTGTGATGAAATCAAATCGTGTAGTGTACGATGGCCATGGTGAGGTGAGTTTGGAGGAAACAGGTTCTCCTTTTCTCCTGTTTATCTGTGAAACGTTTCCCATCTATAGATGACATGTACAGATGGATATTAGATGGAGCTTCTGGATATTAGGTTGAAAACCAGTGGAGTATTTGTTTTCTGAGGGAACACCACCTTCAGCTTCAGACCTCAGTGCACAACTTCATGCTGACCCACTTCATACTCTGCTCATATAAACCCTCACAAATCCCAATACTGGATTTACCTCAGTGTTCTCCTGTGTGAAGGTCATCATACGCTGGCATTTCCTCCAATTATCATTATTATCATTATTATTATTATTATTATTATTATTATTATTAACATTATTATTATTATTATCATTATTATTATTATTATTAATAACATTATTATTATTAACATTGTTATTGTTATTATTATTATTAATATTATTATTATTATTAACATTATTATTATTATTATTAACATTATTATTATTATTATTATTATTATTATTATTATTATTAACATTATTATTATTATTAACATTATTATTATTATTATTATTAACATTATTATTATTATTAATAACATTATTATTATTATTATTATTATTATTATTATTATTATTATTATTAACATTATTATTATTGTTATTATTATTATTATTATTAACATTATTATTATTAACATTATTATTATTATTATTATTATCATTATTATTATTATTATTATTAACATTATTATTATTATTATTATTATCATTATTATTAACATTATTATTATTATTAACATTATTATTATTAACATTATTATTATTATTATTATTATTATTAATTATTATTATTATTATTATTATTATTATTATTATTATTATTATTAACATTATTATTATTATTATTATTATTATTGTTATTATTATTATTATTATTATTATTAACATTATTATTATTGTTATTATTATTATTATTATTAACATTATTATTAACATTATTATTATTATTATTATTATTATTATTATTATTAACATTATTATTATTATTATTATCATTATTATTAACATTATTATTATTATTATTATTATTATTATTATTATTATTATTATTATTATTATTATTATTATTATTATTATTATTATTATTATTATTATTATTATTATTATTATTAACATTATTATTATTATTATTATTATTAATTATTATTATTATTATTATTATTATTATTAACATTATTATTATTATTATTATTATTAACATTATTATTATTATTATTATTATTATTATTATTATTATTATTATTATTATTAATATTATTATTATTATTATTATTATTAACATTATTATTATTATTATTATTATTATTAACATTATTATTATTATTATTATTAACATTATTATTATTATTATTATTATTAACATTATTATTATTATTATTAACATTATTATTATTAATATTATTATTATTATTATTATTATTATTAACATAATAATAATAATAATAAACATTAACAGTTACAATTTTTAATAAAATGCCTGCCTGGTTAAATAAAAATCATATTTTATAAAAATAGAATAAATGTAATTAATGCAATACACTTTATTATATTGATTAAATTGGCACAAATAAAATTGATTCAATAAAATAAAATAATTTATTAAATAGTTTGCATTTGTTAGACCCCATTTGGCTAATACAGGTGTGTGTGTGTGTGTGTGTGTGTGTGTGTGTGTGTGTGTGTGTGTGTGTGTGTGTGTTTTACATTTAATATTTTATTTTTTAAAGATTTGTTCTATGTAACTGTTTTACTGATTTTAGCAAATCTGAACAAATGTTTTCATCCTTCATTCTTTCGCGCTCTTGATTTGTGTAATTGTCAGGATTTTCTCCTTTTAAGCGAAATTCTTGAAGCTGGACATAAAACGCTAAAGAATCCATAGCACTAGTGTTAGCTGCTAAACAGGAAGTGGCTAGCGGCTAATGCTAGCGCTATGGATTTAAGACTTTTTTTAATTATTATTTGTCACAATCATCGTTACATGTAGGATAAAACTTGCAGTGAAATGAAAAGTAAAGAAAAAGAAAAATCTTGACTCTTCCTGGTTAGCGCTAACGCTAACGCTATGGATTCTTTAGCGTTTTCACGCATGCACAAAACAAATAGTATTTCCTGTACGGAGCGAGCAGCCACAGTGACACTGCGCTAACTCAAGTTTCTTCTTTTAGTGCGTTGTCTATTTTTTCTCCAAGTTAAAAAATGAACTCAAAGTGCGAGGCGGAGACTAAAACTTGCGGTCTGCCACTTAATACGTCCCCGAGGGAACTCCGGTTGTAACTATGTTCCGCACGTAAAAAAGGATCGCATTCGGTACAAAGCCCTGTAGCGAAAAACATCGGTGTGAATACGTGTATCGTTACACCCCTAGTTTGAGCATTTTATTATGTTGCCAAATCTATTCTATTAATTTTTTTTTTCTGTTAATTTCAGGGTTTTTATGTCCGTCACACGTTACGTCATAATGAAGTTTATATGCCACAAATAACTTACATTTGAAATATTGTATTTCATATAATAATAATATTATAAATATTAGTTGTTAACAACAAAGTGTATTTCCTCTCTTGGTAACTGGGAGTTTAATGTTCAGTGAAAAGGTGAGATGGGTTCAGTGGGTTCTTTTGAGTTCCAATGACTGGGTTTACTGTTGTGCAGTAATGAGTAGGTGACACCAGGGGGTGCTAAAGCTGTGTCTAGACTGTTCAAACCTCTGAGAGCTTAAACTCACGTTCTTAATTCCATGTTGTGTGGAAACGAGTGGCTTTCACTCAGAATCACTGACTTATGGTTTAATTTATTTTTGTTCATGAATATATATTCAATCATTCTCAATAGTCCATTCTTTCCATTTCATAGCGTTTCTTTTGGGCGATTCAAGCAGGTTTACATTGCAGTCACTATCCAGTCAGATTTCAGACGTCACATTACGTATTGACGTAAGCAGCAGAAACTCAAATCCACGTTTCTCAAAGCCGTTGCTTTAGATTGTGGTTCGGACACTCCGAGGCCCTCTAGCTGGCGTCCAGTCACTTCTGCATTCTCACGTGGACGGTCAGAGAGCAAAATCACGTCTTCACAGCGACTGATACAAACAATTTTAAACAATAATTTTACTGAATATTTTGAGTAATTATTTATTTCATTATAGTTTATTTTTTTTAGCATTTCTTTTTACATGAAATCGTCACAATACGTCTCTATAGCAGGTCTTCATAACGCTTAATAAACTGCCCATAGAGACGAGACAGCGTTTTAGATTTTATATACGAGTCATAAATTCAGCTTTATCTGCTTTCTCAGTAGACCCCCTCTCTCTCTCTCTCTCTCTCTCTCCTCTCTCTCCTTTATCCCCCCTCTCTCTCTCTCTCCCTTGCTCTCTCCCTCTCTCTTCCCCCCTCTCTCTTTCGCTTTTTATCTCTCTCTCTCGCTTTATTATCTCTCTCTCTCTTACTCTCTCTCTCTCTCTTTCTTTCTCTCTCTCTCGCTCTCTCTCTCTCTCCTCTCTCTCTCTCTCTCTCTCTCTCTCTTCTCTCTCTCTCTCTCTCTCTCTCTCTCTCTCTCTCTCTTTCTTTCTCTCTCTCTCTCTCTCTGCTTTTTATCACTCTCTCTCTCTCCTCTCTCTCCCTTGCTCTCTCCCTCTCTCTCCCCCCTTTCTCTCTCTCTCTCTCTCTCCCCTCTCTCTTTCGCTTTTTATCTCTCTCTCTCGCTTTTTATCACTCTCTCTCTCTCTCTCGCTTTTTATCACTCTCTCCTCTCTCTCCTTTATCCCCCCTCTTTCTCTCTCTCTCTCTCTCTCTCTCTCTCACTCTCTTTCTCTCTCTCTCTCTCTCTCTCTCTCTCGCTTTTTATCCTCTCTCTCTCTCTCTCTTTTATCTCTCTCTCTCTCTCTCTCCTTGCTCTCTCCTCTCTCTCTCTCTCTTTCTCTCTCTCTCTCTCTCTCTCTCGCTTTTTATCTCTCTCTCTCTCTCTCTCGCTTTTTATCACTCTCTCTCTCTCTCTCCTTTATCCCCTCTCTCTCTCTCTCGCTTTTTATCCTCTCTCTCTCTCTCTCGCTTTTTCTCTCTCTCTCTCTCTCTCTCGCTTTTTATCCTCTCTCTCTCTCTCTCTCGCTTTTTATCCTCTCTCTCTCCCTTTATCCCCTCTCTCTCTCTCTCTCTCTCTCGCTTTTTATCCTCTCTCTCTCTCGCTTTTTATCTCTCTCTCTCTCTTTACTCTCTCTCTCTTTCTCTCTCTCTCCTCTCTCTCTCTCTCACTCTCTTTTACTCTCTCTCTCGCTTTTTCTTGCTCTCTCTCTTTCTCTTTCTCTATTTCTCTCTCTCGCTCGCTCTCTCTCTCTCTCTCTCCATACCTCTCTCACCATCTCTTGGTCTTTTCTCATCTCCTCCACTTGAGGAACTTCTGAGGGATGTTTATTTTCTGAAATGTTGCTGTATGTAAATCTGGTTAGTGGATTTTTAAGGTGAAAAAGCACAATAAATAAAAGAATCAGAATCATCGTTTGTGTTTGTGAAGAATGTATAGAATATGAGAACGCAAGAATATTTGGAAATATTAGTGATATAAGTCGGAAACTTATCAGGAATTTACATGAATTTCTGGGACTTAATGAGAAACGTGGGGACATGAATATAAACTGTATCTTATACACACACTGATTAATAATAATACAGATATAAAACAAAGAAATGTTTTATTTTATTTTATTGTAAGTATAATTTTGTCACACAGCACAAGTGAGTTTTAAACATAAACTTGTGTAATATTTATGTCATTTACATGAATATTCATCAAGATGGACATTTATTGACATAAATTCACAATTTATTCCCATTAATTCCTGTTAATTCCCAGGGAAAGTTTCCACTCAACCCTACGCATCACTTCCTGTTTCACTGCGGGATAAATATTATATAAGATAAAAATCTAATTCTTGTTATTATTATGACAGTGGGAAAGACCCGGGAATATAACTGTGATATGGAGCAAAATGTTGTTGCCAAGGCATTGAAAATGCACATTTCAGGTCCACCATCAGGTCCACCATCAGGTCCACCATCAGGTCCACCATCAGGTCCACCATCAGGTCCATAAAAATGGACCTGTACGTTCATCTCTCTCATGAACTGACTTTTTTAACAAATGAAAAAAAAATATATATATAATATACACTATATGAACAAAAGTATTGGGACACCTGACCTCTCCTGCCATCTGTGGTTCTTCTCCAAACCGTAAACACAAACCTGGAGGCACACACTTGTATCAGATGCGGTAAAATAAAACTTTTTACGTTCACTTTGAGAATTTGAGACCCAAAACCTGTTCCAGCATGACAATTTCTCTGCACAAAGTGAGCTCCATGAAGATCTGCTTTGGGTTAGAGGAAGATCTCCTGCTATAGAGCTCTGATCTCAACCCTACTGAACTACTCTGGGATGAATGTGAACACTGACTGCACTCCAGACCTCCTCACCTTCTCACCTACATCACCACCTGACTTTACTCACACACTTGTGGCTGATAAACACAATCTAGTGGAACATCTTCCCAGAAGAGTGGAGGGAATTAGAAGAGGAATGCGACACTCAAAAAGCACATACCGAACTAATGACCAGGTGTCTGCAAACTTTTAGCAATGTAGTACATCGTTTATATATATATATATTATATATTATAGACTTTTAACCTAATTAATATTTTAACCCATTTGTTATAAAAGTTCGAATATTAGTGATGAAAATAAAATCTAAAAGGTTTTAAATCTCTAAAGACTTTAAAACTTTTCTTCTCTGTTTCTTTATTGTGTCTTTTAGTTTTATATTTAAATTTCTACCATTAATTTTTGTTTCATCTTAGAATATTTAATCTTTCAGAAACGTAAGGAGGATGTTGAAGTCACTCACAAATAAGTATAGAAAAATATATCTGACCTTCTTTTGTCCTTTTTTTGTAGGTATTTGAGAGAATTCTGTTTATCTGGGCGATTCGACATCCAGCCAGCGGCTATGTGCAGGGCATCAACGACCTCGTCACGCCCTTCTTCGTCGTCTTCCTCTCCGAGTTTGTGGGTAAGTCCAGTCCAGTACTCTGGGAGAAGTGTGTGTGTGTGTGTGTGTGTGTGTGTGTGTGTGTGTGTGTGTCCAGAATGTAACAGAGCAGGAAGGGATAAATAAATAAATACATACATAATCAAATAATAAATAAATACGTAAACACACAAATAAATAAATACATAAATGAATAAATAATAAATAAACAAATGCATAAACACACAAACAAATCAATTAATAATAAATAAACAAATACATAAACACACAAATAAATAAATATATAAATAAACACATATACAGAACTGAATGAATAAAAATAATTAAATAAATAACTAAATAAATGCATAAATAAATAAATAAACAAATACATAAACACACAAATAAATAAATATATACATAAACAAATAACTAAATTAAATAAATAACTAAATATAAATAAATAAATAAATAAATAAATAAATAAATAAATAAATAAATAAATAAACAGAAGATGGAGATACCTGCATACATTTTTCCGACAGCCAATCAGCTTTCTGTTCCTATGGAGATGGCAGCAGGAGACACCAGTTCTACACCCTTCAGTCTCCAAAAAACAAAAAGATCTTCAGTTGCTCAGTGTGGACTCCTGACCATAAGATCGATATGTGTTTCTTTTGGAACGTCTCGTTCCACATTTAGTCTCCATTTGCAGTTATAATTCTCTCCACTCGTCTG